>NW_025047844.1:75000-85000 GCF_018831695.1 Puntigrus tetrazona
GTCGTGCCTTCAACAGTTTATTGATTTCTTCACACATTTGAATGTTATTGATGTGTTTTGGTTCGTTTCAGGAGTCAGAGGAGGAAGTTCCCGCCCATGACGTCTTATCACCGAATGCTCCTGCACAGAGTCGCTGCTTACTTCGGTTTAGACCACAACGTGGACCAGACCGGGAAATGTGTGATCGTCAACAAAACCAGCGGCACACGAGTGTGAGTGACCTCCGCATGCTAGCCCGACTTCTCCTGAAGCGCTCCTCGGTTTGATTTCTCTCTCTGTTCGCGAGCAGACCAGATCAGAGGTTCTCCGAACACATCCGAGACGACCAGACGGAGGATTTCCAGAAGCGCTACATCTTAAAAAGGGACAACTCCAGCACAGACAAAGACGACACGGTAGGTGGAGCTCTGCTGATTTAGTAAGCACCTTTAGCGCCGCGAGGCTTCATAGAGCCGCCTGTGTTTCAGAGACGCATGAAACTGAAGGAGGACCGGAGGAGCAAGTCCATCGAGGAGCGAGAGGAGGAGTATCAGAGAGCCAGGGACAGGATCTTCTCTGATGTGAGAGACCTGAGAGATACGATCAGGGCCTTATGAGTCAAAGACATCCGAATAAACCTAATCAGCACCTAATCTCTCTTACAGGCTTTAGACACCTTCCCGCTGGATAACAGGTGAGTGCAAGAAGTCAAGCCTTCACAGAGATGAACCGAGCAGAAGCTCTAATGAGACGTTCATATTACTGTTCGGCTCGGTTCAGAGCATGTTAGCCACGACAAGGTCATGCTTTCGAATCCCAGAGGATGCATGACCCTAAAGTAGCTTTAGATAAAAGCTTCTGATAATTGCATAAATGTTTAGCGATGCTTGTTTTCGTGCAATAATTGAAAAGAGCACCTTGACTAGAGTAATAAACGTTTAGTGACGGTTGCTTTCATGCACCAGACTGGCACAGGCCTGCGTTCGGATCCCTGCGAATGCATGCACCTCCAGCGCAGTTAAACTTTCTTTGGAAAAATGTAGCATAAAAGTGATGTTTTCCAGGATTCAGGAGGACGAGGTGTGTAACAGCATCCAGCAGAGACGGCAGATCTTCAGGTGAGCGTCTCCGCTGTCTCATGACTGTCTATGGTTTCACGGATACTCTTTAAACCGAACTGAGCTAGACGTCTCTGAATTCAATAAATACCTGTGTTTGATCGTGTCGTTACATCTTTATCTAAATAAAGCCGGTCTGACTCTGAAGCAGGTCGAAGGACAGCCTCCAGAGCAGCTCTGAGAGCGAGGCCAGGTGTTCAGAGCCGCGGCCGTGGAGCAGCACGGACTCAGACAGCTCCGGACGGAACCTGAAGCCCGCCGTGATCAAAGCCAGCAGCTTCAGCGGAGGAGACGGCTCCAGCGGCAGGCTCTCTAACGCCGGTGAGGGGCTAACAGCGTGCTTTATGTGCTGCGTGTTCCCTGGACTCTCCGGCGATCGTTTACGTGCTACTGATCAAGCGCTCGGATTATTTAGCATTAAAATCATCATAATACTGTTAAAACTAATATGTTACATAAAATGTATTATATTTATTATATTTTTTTCATTGATATACTACTATAAAAAAAGTCTAACATTTATAATACTACAAAATATTTCTATTTCAAATAAATGCTGTTCTTTTAAATTCTTTAAAAATAAAAAATGCATCACGGTTTCCACAAAAATATTGTGCAACACTGATAATAATCAGAAATGATTCAGTATTATTTCCGAAGGATCACGTGAGGCTGAAGACTGGAGGAATGATGATGAAAACACACAGAAATAAATTAAACTTTAACACACATTCACTCAGAAAACAGTTATCTTAAATTATAATAAAATTTCACATTTTTACTGTATTTTGATCAGATGAATGCAGTCTTGAGGAGCAGAAGAGACATCTTTGAAAGCGTCTTCCCCCAGTATGACCTTTGACATTTGAACAAAGGGGTTTTTCTTCATTTTTGAGAGACATAAAAAACATCCTATATTTAGGAGTAGAGAAAGAAACACGTAAACTGCAGAATGAAGCGAGACACTAATCAGAAATTAATTAACATGTCGTTCTCAGCTAATACAATTATTCTCTTCTTCCGTTGCTTCCGTCCCTGGGGTAATTAGAAATAAATTGAATTGAGCATCTTGTTGAAATGTGTTTTAATATCTCGGACGCCGTCTTCTCTGTGTCTCGCTCCTCAGGCTCTGATTCTTGTAGTAGTGTAGGATCATCTACGGGTTCCCTCTCTCGATCCCAGGCCTTCCCCGCTCTCAGCTACGAGCCGCCGGCGTCCGCGGCTAGCGCTAGCTACTATCTGCTCCCGCTGGACGCCGCAGGGATAGCGTCCGGAAGTGTCCTGGTCAACTCTCACACAGGTGACCCCTCACCGCTTTCACTGATCTTCATGATGGACATTATTTCACCGATGTCTTCTTCGTAGTGAAAGTGCGTTATAAATGAAGTTTTAGCGGCTGTTAAAAACTTGCGTTGCAACGATTTGCAATAGACAAAAGTTTATTTTCTTTTCCCAATCTGGCAACCATTAAAGCTATTAATTGGGACATATTTCCCAGTCATCTTAATGGCAAACAGTGTCCCATTTTAAATATAATCACCTGTGATATTCACCCACTGGTTGTTTATCCTAAAAGAAGTTGAATTTCCGTTTTGCTTTATCTTGTACTTGTAAGCCTTTATAAGCTATTTTTGTTTTGGTTGCCAGATGTCTAGAGCTTAAATCCCCAATCAAAGTTTTCTTTTAAATCGATACAGCAACTGTCCTGTGGTTAATATTCACAACCTGGCAACCATTGCCACGCTTTCTCTGCTACTACAGAAAATGACGCTGAGCTAAAAAAAAAAAAAAAAAAAAAAAAAAAAACTGTTAATATCCTGCTCAAATAATACAGTAATACAGCCATCTGTTTTGTTCGCTTCTAAATCTGAGCAAATCACTCTTGATTTGTTCTCGTGTGTCTTCCTGATGAAGCTGCTGTTGTGTGTCTGGATTGAGACGGACGTGTGAAGGTCTGCGTGTCGTTGTTTAAATATGCAGGCGTTAGCGAGGACGGCTCGTAATGCGTTTACAGCGGGCAGCACCGCTGGCTAATTGCTTATTGACCTCTTTTAAGGAGTTTGCAAATGGGAAATTTCTGGTCTTCTGCCGAGGCCTCTGGGAAGCGTCTGTGTGTGTCTGTGTGTGTGTGTGTGTCTCTGTGTGTGAGTGTGTGAGTGTGCATGTCTCTGTGTGTGTGTGTCTGTGTGTGTGTGTGTGTGTGTGTGTGTGTCTCCTGTGTGTGTGTGTGTGTGTGTGTGTGTGTGTGTGTGTGTGTGTGTGTGTGTGTGTGTGTGTGTGTGTGTGTGTGTGTGTGTGTGTGTTCTGGCGCTTGCTGAGGGTGTTTGTAAGACCGAACCGGCTCATGTGCTCCATCTGTCATCATTTACAGGGTTATATTCAGACCTTTAACTCGTCTTCCTCAGTGTGGGCCAGTACTGAACATCACACTCATTTCAAAGCACCTTTCAGAAAACCAGGCGGTCATTGTTTAGAATCTCTTGATATCAGTGCTCTTTATTGCCACATTTAGTGGATTAGAGCTGTGTGATTAATATAGTTCACATTTTGCAAAAATATAATATAGTTCACATATTTCATAGTTCACAATATAGTAATATAGTTCACATTTTGCAAAAATCACTGGCAAATGATGCTTCTGATTATTAAGTTTAGTCACTGTTTAAATGACTGGGATCAGTAGACAGGAGGTTAATTTTTGTGAGAATGTGAAATGTTTGTCTCTTTATCATGATGTTGAATCCTCTGGACTGATCTCAGGTCAGCCGCTTCTGAACCCCGACGGCAGTGCTGTCCTCTACAGTCCCAGCGTGACCTCACAGACCTCGGGTGTCAATCATCTGTAGCTCCGCCTCCAGCCGCTCACCCCCAGCACCAGCCCACCAATCACATCCCGGCACAGGTGAGCTCGCTGGTGGCCAGTAGGCCTGCCGCGGTGCATTATGGGAGTTTGGGACTTGTTTTTCCTTCCTGTACACCTGTAACCGAATCTGTTTCCTCTTCCTGTGTGTGTGTTTCCTCTTCCTGCCGCACCCAGTCTTACCCAGCGACCCTCACAGCTCCTCCTAACCAGCCCTTCACTGTGGTACCTACTTCCTGTCTTTCTCTTCACTTGTAAAGTTCATTGTTTTTCTGTTTCTTTACTCCGTCGTCGTTCGTTCTTCACCACTGTCAATCCCACAATCCTTTGCATGAACAATATGTGTACTGTGTATGTATAAATAACACACACATACAGTATATGCTTTAAAAAAATGTACATGGATATATTTATGTTCATATGATGCATATTGTATCTAAATGTTTAATTTTATAGTATTTTTCTTAAACATATACATGTATTTTTATACATATTATGTGAACAGAAACTTTTATTTTGGATGTGATTATGATCAATCATTTAGAAATGACTTCTTTTTTTATGCTCAACAGCGTATTTTTTATTTTTGTTTATTTAAAAATACATTTACCTCTAAAATATCCATAGATGCTGGTATGGCATTCAAATAATAAGCGCCTGTGTTTTAGGAAGCCGCCAGGACTCACTAGAACGCACATCACGTGCTCTAATAACCTCCTTTTCTTGACCTCCCTCAGCAGTAAACATCCCTTAATGACTAATTAAAAGAGTGGGAGATGCTTTGAATAATTAATGTAGGAGCAGATGCTGGTTTAATATTCTATGAATAGAAGAGCGTCGTTTCTAATATGATTCATACAGACCGATAGTTACAGTAATCATTAGCGCTCTGGGAGTCACTCGTTTAGCTGCTAACATGTGTTAGTTAGTTAGTTAGTTAGTTAGTTAGTGATTGAGACGTCTGGTGTGAACTCTTGTGTCAGCAGGAGAACCTGAGCGCTCAGTTGGGTCACATGATGCTGGTCCAGCAGGCCTCGGGCGAGGGTTACCCTCTTCAGAGCGGATACGGGCTGAACTCCACGGCCTCCGTCAGCCAGCAGCAGGTGAGCGACGCTGCACAAACAGGGCTTTATTGGTTTGATTAAGAAATAATGACTTAAATACTGCATGAATTTAAGATGAATGATGGGGCAAGCTTAGCTTCGAAGCGCTGTTATGGAAGGTGTGTGTAGTGTGTGTCGTTCAGACCTGTGGTGTGTAACTGATGAGTGGAGTGTGTGTCACCGAGTTCACGTGTGTTTCTGTAGCAGATGCCGGCGTGTTACTGCTCTTCCGGTCAGTTCCCGGTGTCTGGTCAGTCGTATCGGGCCGTGGGTCCAGTGCCATACAGCGGCCCGGGTCAGATCCCCCCCGCAGCCCCGCAGCAGCCAGGTACACTGCACACACACACACACACACACACACACACACACACACACACACACACACACACACACACACACACACACACACACACACACACACACACACACACACACACACACACACACACACACACACACACACACACACACACACACACACACACTCACACACACACTCACACACACACACACACACACACACACTCACACACACTCACACTCACACACACACACTCACACACACACACACACACACACACACACACACTCACACACACACACACACACACACACACACACACTCACACACACACACACACACACACACACACACACACACACACACACACACACACACACACACACACACACACACTACAGGTCTGAGAAGCCGTGGGGCGTCCGCTGGAGTGTGTGGTCGGTCCGAGCGTCTGGACTCGGGGCCGAGGCGCTGTCTGAGACGCTCTAGGATTCTCACAGTGAACCGGTCTCTTTTCCAGCCGCTCACTCGTCTCTGCAGGATCACACTGAACGCTCTCTTTAGTACTTGTTTTAATGTCTTTCAAAGAAGTCTCATCTGCTCACCAAGGCTGCGCTTATTTACTTTTTATATTAAAAATACAGTAAAATTGTGAAATATTATTACAGTTAGCTGTTTCCTATGTGTTAAAGTTTAATTTATTTGTAATAGATTGTATTTTTCAGGAATCACAGAGGAATAGAAAGTTCAAAAGAACAGAAACAGAATCTTGCGAACATTTGAAACAGAATCTTTTGCAACATTGTTAATGTCTTTTCTGTCACCTTTTGATCAATTAAATACGTCCTTGATAAAAGTATTTTATTTTTTAAATCTTACTGAACCCAGTCGTTTAAATTGAACTCGCGAGACTTTTAAAAACATTAAAATGCTCCAAAAAATTTTCAGAAAATTGAATAAAATATTTTATAATTATGTGGTAATGTCTGTGTTTGTATAATATGGTAAATAAAAGCTGCTCGTATTATTATTATTATTATTATTATTATTATTGATTATTATATATATATATATATATATTTAGATACTGGATAAAAATCCCCAAAAAATAATTGGTGTAGTCTCAAAACAGTAGAATTGATATTAAAGACCGATTTCAGGCTGATTCTGATTGATTGAGATCTGATTTCTTTTGTGTTTAGTGTCACGAGATCTGATCTCTAATAAAAACACACGGATGTGAATAATCAGTTTCTAGTCGTACAGCTCATTTTCATCTTGAAGATGATGATGATGTGTTCGTCCCAGAAAAAAGCCTTCAGATTCTCCTGAAAAACATTGCTCCTGTTCTCTACCTGCAAGCTCAGAGCGTTTAATATAACATTCCCATCATGCTCTGCTCCTCAGTGGAGGTGAGAGAACGGAGCTAAAAATAGCGTGTGTTCGCCGTCTCCTCGCCGCGGGCCGTCCCTTTCTTTTGTCCCACTTCTGCTCTCATCTGGGCTAAATTGATTGCGTCCCTTTGGCCAGAAGCCAGCAGAAGTTGAAATGGAGAGGAGGTGACGCGCTCCTGATAACCTTGACACCGAAGCACATGACCAGGCCGCTCGCACGCCGACACGCAGAGCTCCCGAAGACGTGCCGCCGCTGCCGTTATTTAAGATGTTGTTGTTTGGGGAGCGTGTTAATGAGAGGTAGTTTAACGCTGCCGAGATCACCAGTGATGTCAAGCCTTTCGCTAGTAAGCCTAGCATTAGCTTGTTCTGCTGGATTCATAGAGATTACAGACACTTGTGATAGAAGTACTTGAACTATTTTCACATTCCTGCTCCATTTGGACGTGAAGAATCATTATTTCATCAAATATTTTCTAACTACAACCATGACATTTTTTTATGTAATCTGTTATTAATGCATTTACAATTTTTTTTTTTTTATTGAATAAAGAAATTCTTTAACATCATATCACACATGAATAAAAAAAAGTTGGATGCAATATATTTATATTTTGTCAATTACTTGCATTTATCATTGTGTAGAATTTATAAGAACATACGTTTTAATAATTACAGTATTGACACCAAATGCTCATAATTACTTAAAACCAGTCCAAATTAATTCATTTTACTTTTACTTGCATTTACCTTATTTTTCATATGAAGAAAATGATGCTGCTGTGGTTCATTAATAACAAACATATTATACAAATATTTTGACACTCACGGTACTCCACACATGCCAAGTAAAATGATGAAATAGTTATATTAAAAGTACTACTTTTCTTAAAAAGATAATTTTGCAAAATATGAAAAAAATAATTATAATCAGTTGAAGAAAATCAGTTTTTCATGCTGCAGTGATTCTTCAAATAACAAACATATTAAACAAGTATTTTAACACTAATGGTGTTTGATACAAACCGGGTCCAAAATGACCCGAACACAAAACGTCTAATATTATTTTAAAATACTTGTATTTTGAAAATCTATAGTTCTCAAAACATCATTGTTAGAAATAACTAGCATGTTGCATTCATACTGAGTTTAATGTCGACAGTGAGGGTTTGTTTTCTGTTTGTCGTCACGCTGAAGTAGTGTTTCCTGTGTTTCTTCAGGTTATCAAGCTGTGATGCCGAATCATCAGAACTACCAGAACGTGAATCAGCTGCAAGGCATGATGGTCCAGTATCCGTCAGTGGCGTCATCTTATCAGGTGAGCGCTGTTTCCTGTTTCCTGTTTACCGCTGGTGCTTCAGCAGAGAAGGGCGTCAGGTGGTGAATGTGTTTGTGTCTGTCCTCAGCAGAGCGCTCCGGCGTCCGGCGTCCAGGTGTACTACAGCATCCTTCCTCCCGCACAGAACCCCACCAGGTACATGCAGCGGTGACCTTGACATACAACGCTAGGCACTTTGAAGAAAACGTCTGTCAAATGCATAAATGCCGATCTGGAAAGGAGCCGAGAGTGAGGATCAGAGCTGGAGAACTAAAACATTTAAGCACGGCGATTTCTAAAAGAGTCCAGATTTCATAATAAAAGCACGCAATACTGTGATGATCCGCCGGAAGCTCACCGAGTGTAATGTGTATATGTGTAATACATGACCTTCTTTTTTATATGAAGAAAATGATGCTGCTGTGGTTCATTAATCATCAAACATTATCATAAAAATATTTCGGACACTCACGGTACTCCATACCTGCCAAGTAAAATTATAAAATGGTTTTATTAAAATTACTACTTTTCTTAAAAAGATAATTTTGCAAAATAAGGAAAAAAATGTGTAAATATGTGTAAAAAAAAAAAAAATATATATATATATATATATATATATATATATATATATATATATATATATATATATATATATATATATATATATATAAAATCTTTTGAATAATAAATTCAGACTGATTTCCTCTCCTGCTAAATAAATTCAGAGTGTGGAGAGGAGCAGCTCAATCTGTTCAGGTTAGTTTTTCCTGCGGGTCGTCTCTGGGGACTGGACTTTAGTAGGCCACGCTCAAGATGATTTATAAGGCCAGAAATGCAGCTGGTCTTAATATAACCGGAGCGTCCCGAGAGGAGAGAGATTCACCGCAGCACATCCTTCATGAAGCGCCCTCCTTATTAAAGCTGGTTCAACATTTTCAACAGTAGCCCTACAGTCTTTTCTTTCTCTCTTTCTCTCTCAGAAAATGTAGTTTTAATGCCTTTAAAGAATTATTTATTTTTATCTAATCAAATGAAAATGAAGCCCTTCTTTGCAAACACTCGGGTGTACGGCTAAAATTAATACATGGAAGAATAATCTGAATATTTATTTTTTGTATCATTGTTTTAATACAGAAAATAGCATATATAAAGATTACATTATACTAAAAGTAATATATTTCAGTTACTTTAAACTGTACTTTTATTTTGAAAGGTGTCCATGGAGTATAATATAATGCTAGTTTTCACTAATACATGAAGAGGTCCTCATACAGTGAGACGCAGATAAAAGTATGTGAGTGTTACAGTATATGTGTAGTAAACAAAACCAGGTCTCCACACACACACACACACACACACACACACAGTAACAGAACATACAGGATTCATATGTAAATGAAGCAGACACATTACTCATTGTTTGTTTTGTTTGCACACAAAAAGTGTTCTCATAGCTTCATATAAATACTGAAGTCTGTGACCAGCGTTAGTGTGAGAGTAGATGACAGATGAAGGTCTTCTGTGCTCAGCTCATGTGTGTGTGTGTGTGTGTGTGTGTGTGTGTGTCTGTGTGTGTGTGTGTGTGTGTGTGTGTGTGTGTGTGTGTGTGTGTGTGTATCTCTGTGGTCTCCCTCAGCTCTCTCGCAGGGTTCCCTCTTCCTCCTCCTCCTCTCTCCTCTCTCTCTCTCTCTGTGTGTGTGTAGGCACGGCTCCTCTGTTCTGTGTGTGTGTATCTCTTTATATTTTAGTCTCTCTCTCTCTCTCTGTGTGTGTGTGTGTGTGTGTGTGTGTATCTCTTTCTCGGTCTCTCTCTTCTCTCTCTCTGTGTGTGTGTGTGTGTGTGGTCTCCTCAGCTCCTCCGCAGGGTTCCCTCTTCCTCCTCCTCCTCTTCCTCCTCTTCCTCCTCCTCCAGGAGCGGAGCAGATGT
>NW_025047844.1:87500-95000 GCF_018831695.1 Puntigrus tetrazona
TGCTCTCCAGTGATCTGAGGATGAGCATCACCTGGACGTGTGTGTGTGTGTGTGTGTGTGTGTTTCTCCTCAGATGGGCAGCTCGTCTCCTGCACCGCACCTCACTAATGTAAAGAACATCCGTCCCAGCCTCAACACTCTTCCCATCATGCCTCACTTCTCCAGATCCTCAGGACCGGGTGAGTCCTCTGGTTCTGTCTGGTGTTTAAGGAAGTGTTGAGGATGTCTTGAGGATCATCAGGTGTGTTGTTGTTGTTGTTGTTTCAGGTGAGGTGCGCTTCCAGTACAGCCCTCAGCTCCGCCCACCGCTACTGCAAGCCCCGCCCACGCTGTCCAGTCAGGTCAGCCCACCAATCACAGTCCAGATCACATTAATACGCTACTTCAGAGGCTTATAGTGCCGTTATTAGACACTTTAACACTGTTTAAATGATCAATATAAAATATAGAAAAACTAATGTGAAGTTTAGGATTAGGCTCCTTTTACTAGATTTATAATCACAATACAGCTATTTTTTATTTGATCTTTGTTGTTACAAATAAGAACCGATGCGATCTGTTCATTACCTGCTTTTTTATTTCACCTCTAAGAATAAGCATTCAAGAAAAAAATAGACAGAAAAATAGACAGAAACTAGAAAAGCAGTGAGTGATTCTCTCTCTTCTTTTATTCTTGTAGTATTAAGACCCAGATCTTATATGATGTTACCCCAAACATTCACAGATCATGAAGTAAAGACGTCTCTGTCTGTCTCTGTCTGTCTCTGTCTCCGTGCAGGCTCCGGTCGGGCCCCGGCCCTCAGCTCGAGGCAGGAGGTTCCCGAGGAGGGCTCTCTCTACGGATCTCAGTGTAGGTGTCTCTCAGATCAAGATCAGGTTCCTGTCTCTTCCTCCTCAGGCTTTAAAGCAGGCCTCGTGTTTCTTTAATCTCTCTCCTTATTATTAGTATTATTATAATCATAATTCACCAGAGAAGTCACTTTATTAGTGAAGGATTAATATATCACTGATTTGTTGGTAAAAGCGTACATTAGCCTTTTTTTTATATCTCTGGAAGAAAATATTGTAAAATGACTGTAGAATTAAATCTGTAGGTTTTTCAGATTTAAGTCAAATTTTATTAATTTTCTCATTCATTATTTTAAATTTATTTTAATAAGTATTATGTAAATTAAATAGCGCTGTCAAACAATTAAACCAAATCAAAATAAAAGTGTGTACATAATATACATGTGTGAATGTGTGTGAGTGTGTATTTATTATGTGTATATAAAGGCACACACATACAGTATATATTTAGAAAATACATGTTTAAAGTTATATTCATAAAAATTATACATATATATTTAATATATATAAACATTTCTTAAATATATACATGCATGTGTGTTTATATACAGTACAGTACACACACACACACACACACATATCATGTAAACAAAAACTTTTATTTTGGATGTGATTGTTTGACAGCACTAAAAGATGTTTTGAAATGATTTAAAATGGTTCAGTATCTTTAGACAGTACTCTGTGTGTGTGTGTGTGTGTGTGTGTGTGTGTGTGTGTGTGTGTGTGTGTGTCTGTGTGTGTGTGTGTCTGTGTGTGTGTGTCTGTGTGTGTGTGTGTGTGTGTGTGTGTGTGTGTGTGTGTGTGTGTGTGTGTGTGTGTGTGTGTGTGTGTGTGTGTGTGTGTGTGTGTGTGTGTGTGTGTGTGTGTGTCTGTGTCTGTGTGTGTGTGTGTGTGTGTGTGTGTGTGTGTGTGTGTGTGTGTGTGTGTGTGTGTGTGTGTGTGTGTGTCTGTGTGTGTGTGTGTGTGTGTGTGTGTGTCTGTGTGTGTGTGTGTGTGTGTGTGTGTGTCTGTGTGTGTGTGTGTGTGTGTGTGTGTGTGTGTGTGTGTGTGTGTGTGTGTGTGTGTGTGTGTGTGTGTGTGTGTGTGTGTGTGTGTGTCTGTGTGTGTGTGTGTGTGTGTGTGTGTGTGTGTGTGTGTGTGTGTGTGTGTGTGTGTGTGTGTGTGTGTGTGTGTGTGTGTGTGTGTGTGTGTGTGTGTGTGTGTGTGTGTGTGTGTGTGTGTGTGTGTGTGTGTGTGTGTGTGTGTGTGTGTGTGTGTGTGTGTGTGTGTGTGTGTGTGTGTGTGTGTGTGTGTGTGTGTGTGTGTGTGTGTGTGTGTGTGTGTGTGTGTGTGTGTGTGTGTGTGTGTGTGTGTGTGTGTGTGTGTGTGTGTGTGTGTGTGTGTGTGTGTGTGTGTGTGTGTGTGTGTGTGTGTGTGTGTGTGTGTGTGTGTGTGTGTGTGTGTGTGTGTGTGTGTGTGTCTCCCTCAGTGACGGTGGTCCGGACGCGTCCAGCTCCTGTGTGCCTTCAGTCTGATCAACAAGAACAAACACAGCCTGCTCTCTGTATATAATATAAATTGATTCTGTGTTTTCTGTGACTCGTGGAAACAGACGCCATATTTTTTGGGTAATTTCTTTTTAATATTTTTAATTTAAGACATAAACACCTCACAGATCCTGGTTTTTAATGTGCTCTCAACATTAATCACATCCCAAATAAAATCTTTTGTTTACATGATGTGTGTGTGTACGGTGTGTATATTGTGTGTACACACACACATACAGTGTAGATTTTTTTAAATATTAACGTATAGATTTACATGAATATGATTTCTATTATATAAAATATATTTAATATATAAGCAGAATT
Source organism: Puntigrus tetrazona (assembly GCF_018831695.1). Taxonomy (NCBI): domain Eukaryota; kingdom Metazoa; phylum Chordata; class Actinopteri; order Cypriniformes; family Cyprinidae; genus Puntigrus; species Puntigrus tetrazona. The sequence goes on from NW_025047844.1 coordinate 90,200, forward strand.
TTTCTGAAATGTATTCATGCATTTGTATTTATATATACATAAATATACATATTGTGTAAACAAAAAGTCGTTTTTTTTATGATTAATGGTTTGAAAGCACTGGTCACGTCGAGTCATGTTTTTTGGTCTTTTAATATATTCATACTGAGGAAATCAAAAGAGGAAAAGGATCAAAAGAGCAAGAGTTTTGCACATTTCTACAAACTCTATTTTTTCTGTTAGAAATGGAGGTCTGTGTTTACTGGAGCGAGTCCAGAACCAATAAATGTTTTCATCAAATGAAGTGTTTCATCAAGCGCTCTGTGTTTAGTTTCTCTTCCTTCTTCAGTCCGAGACCGTATAAAAACATTAAACAGATTCACAATATACTGCAAAGCATTAAATATTAAGATATATTTCAGCATTGTTTTAGTAGTATTCAAGTTCTGTTATCGTTTTTGTTCATATTTAAATTTGGATTTTATTTTGTGTATTGTTTTTGTAAAAAAAAAAAAATAGTGGTGCCAATAGATTTTATTCTATTTAAGTGTTTTTTTTTATTACATATTACTTAATTTAAAAATTAAAAAGAAGTGTTGCTTTCAAAAACAAAACAAAAAAACCTTGAAATAATTGAATACCCCACTGATTAAAAATGTTTTAAGTCAACTTGAAGTTTTAAGTTACTTAAGTTAAAACTTGACATTTTTAAGTTGGCTAAACTAGTGCTAAACTAGCTGACGTAAAATAGTAACTTTTTTTATGGTTTTGGATGCAGATAATTGTGGTTCATTTACTTCCTGCAATGAATTAGAATTAGTTAAGAAACTTTTAGGAAGGGAGAGAGAGGGAAGGTCATGAAAACAGTATTTATTTATTTAGATTTAATTTAAAGAGCAAATGAGATGCAAAGATGTATTTATTGTCTTCTCTTGAAATGAGTTCATCAGGCCACGAGAAGACACTGAAGTAATGAGGACCTGAGGAAGAACTCTATTCTGAAAAGACCTTCAAGAACCGTTGAGTGTGTCTGATGTTTGCAGGCCTCAGAAGATCAAAATAACAAAATAAATAACAGAATATCAGTATTTCTCTTCCAAAGACTGCTGCTGATCAGATACTGTACTTTATGATCAGGTTTGTGTCTTAATTCACTAAACCTCAAGTAGGTTTTATTATAGTGAAAGGGCTGGAAAGAACATCTAAAGGGTTTAATGGAAGTATAATGGAGTTGTGGAGAAGTTCAAAAGAGCCCAAAACACAGTACTATGAAGAATCTTCTAATGGTTTTACTGGTTTGATATTTTAATAAGAACTATTATCATTTCTGAAGGTTTTTATTGGAGTTTTTGTCAGAGCAGTATCCTACTATTATTACTATCAGTAGAACTCGGTTAACCTGCTTAAACTATGATTTAAACCTGTGGGTTTATTTATATTTGTAGTAAAACCAGGGCTAGTTTTCTTCAGGATTTTGTAAAAGCGATGTTAGCACGCCACCTTGAGACGAACTACACTCATAACAGAAGATCCTTTAGGACGCAGCTGAGAGACCCGGATGAGATCCCGGGATAAACGTGCAGGTGAAGGAGAAGTAGCTGGGTCCAGCAGCAGTATGTGGGTGAGTTAAAGTAAGTTAAACTGTGTGTGTGTGTGTGTGTGTGTGTGTGTGTGTGTGTGTGTCTGCGGGTCACGCGCTGCTGACGCTGTTGACGCGTCGCCATGGTGACGCGCCGCTCGCGTTCACGCGCGTCCTGGCCCTGCAGGAGACCTCCACCTTCATCACCTCCTCCTCCTCCTCCTCCTCTTCATCACAGACATGGATCAGTACGAGGTTCTCCGGCAGGTGGGTCAGGGCGCGTTCGGGCGCGCGCTGCTGGTCAGACACCGGCGCGGGGGCGCGCAGCTCTACGTCATCAAGGAGATCAACCTGAGACAGGTGAGACATTCCTGAGACATTCCTGAGACATTAATACAGACTGGGTTTATGATACGAATTCAGCCCTTCGTCGTTTTCCCACAACAGTTCGTGTTGAATTAAAGCCTGAAATATAACTCTATTATTTTTATTTACATAAATGAATGGCCGCATATTAAAAATGATCAATCTAAAGCTTTCACGCATAATAATGTTAATCATTAACAACTTAATATGTCATTTAAAAATGTCTGTTAACTTATCTAATATAGTATGGATATAGTAATGATATTTTTAATCTTGTTTTTTTTGTGCACTATAGGCTGTAAATAAAATAAAGGGGAAACTTTTATCAGTTTCTGCTGTGTTTTATGAGTTAAATGACTTCATAGATTGAATAGAAGGCTGTGTTTGTGCTGATTGGTGGATGTTCGTGGTGTTCAGGATCATCAGGTTCATGTTTTTAAGGCTGCTTTCTGGTCATGTTCATGAAGAGCCTTTGTTGAAGAGTTCACAGAATTGTTATCAATGATTTGTTCAGAATTTGACTGTTTTGTGATTGCAGGGGATTTTAATATCCACATAGAAAATGCAGATATCAAAACTACAAAAGAATTTGTAACTGTTTTAAACACTTTTGAGCTGATCCAGCATGTGCATGGACCTACACATCACCATGGGCACACGCTAGATTTACTCATCAGTAAGGGTTTACAGCTTTCGTCCATTGTTATCAAGGATGTAGCACTGTCTGATCACTTCTGTATTTTCTTTGATATATTGATCTCTGCTACCACTGAATCCAGATCTGTCACTGTCAGAAAGAGATGCATTAATGAGAACACAAGTGTGCTATTTATGAAGGCTGTTTCTTCAATGCCAAGCATTTCTGCCGACTGCGTTGATCTTCTCCTGGAGTCCTTTGACTCAAAAGTTAAGAATGTCATGGATGATATTGCACCTGTGAAAGTCAGTAAGAAGACTGGCAGACAAAAGTCATGTTGAGAAAATCAACAGCAGTGCAGATCATGAAAAGGCAATGCAGAAAGGCTGAGCGGACGTGGCGGAAGACAAAACTTGAAATCCACTATAGCATCTATAAAGACAGCCTGCATGCTTTTAATGTGGAATTAGCCACAGCAAGACAGAAGTTTTTCTCAAACCTTATAAATAGTAACCTGAACAACACCCGCACTCTTTTTGCTACGGTTGAGAGACTGACAAACCCCCCAAGTCAGATTCCCAGTGAAATGCTTTCTGACAGCAAATGCAATGAGTTTGCCTCATTCTTTTCTGAGAAGATCGAAAATATCAGAAAGGCAATTAAAACATCAGATGATGTAGAGATATGTCAGATTCAACCACAATCTCAAAAAGGAGTCACTATGTGTGTTTTTGACGCAATTGATAGCAAAACTTTGGAGGAAGTAGTACAGCACCTAAAATCCTCAACCTGCTGTCTTGACACACTTCCTACATCCTTTCTTAAAAGCGTGTTTGACTGTTTAAAAGCTGACATCTTAGAAGTGGTGAACACATCACTTCTTTCTGGGACTTTTCCAAACGCCCTGAAAACTGCGGTTGTTAAGCCCCTCCTGAAAAAGAGAAATCTTGATAACAGTATATTGAGTAACTATAGACCGATATCAAATCTTCCGGTCATAGGCAAGATCATTGAAAAGGTAGTTCTGAATCAGCTGAACAGCTACTTGAACTCAAATGGTTATCTGGATAATTTTCAATCTGGTTTCAGACCGCACCACAGCACAGAGACAGCGTTAGTTAAGATAATAAATGATATTCGCCTAAACTCTGATTCTGGTAAAATATCAGTGCTGGTACTACTAGATCTTAGTGCTGCGTTTGACACTGTCGATCATAACATTCTTCTAGACAGACTGGAAAACTGGGTCGGGCTTTCTGGAATGGCTCTAAACTGGTTCAGGTCATATTTAGAGGGGAGGGGTTATTATGTGAGTATAGGAGAGCATAAGTCTAAGTGGACGTCCATGACATGCGGAGTCCCACAAGGCTCAATTCTTGCGCCGCTCTTGTTTAGCCTGTATATGCTCCCACTAAGTCAAATAATGAGAAAGAATCAAATTGCCTATCACAGCTATGCTGACGACACACAGATTTACCTAGCCTTATCACCAAGTGACTACAGCCCCATTGACTCACTCTGCCAATGCATTGATGAAATCAACAGTTGGATGTGCCAAAATTTTCTTCAGTTAAACAAGGAGAAAACTGAGGTCATTGCATTTGGAAATAAAGATGAAGTTCACAAGGTGAATGCATATCTTGACTCAAGGGGTCAAACAACCAAAAGGCAAGTCAAGAATCTTGGTGTGATTCTAGAGACCGACCTTAGTTTCAGCTGTCATGTCAAAGCAGTGACTAAATCAGCGTACTATCACCTAAAAAAAAATATTGCAAGAATCAGATGCTTTGTGCCCAGGCAAGACCTGGAGAAACTAGTCCATGCCTTCATCACCAGCAGGGTGGACTATTGTAATGGTCTCCTCACTGGCCTTCCCAAAAGACCATCAGACAGCTGCAGCTCATCCAGAACGCTGCTGCCAGGATCCTGACTCGAACCAGAAAATCAGAGCACATCACACCAGTCCTCAGGTCCTTACACTGGCTTCCAGTGACATTTAGAATTGATTTTAAAGCACTTTTACTCATCTATAAATCACTCAATGGACTAGGACCTAAATACATTGCAGATATGATCACTATTTATACACCTAACAGACCACTCAGATCACTAGGATCAAGTCAGTTAGAAATACCAAAGGTTCACACCAAACAAGGAGAATCTGCTTTTAGTTATTATGCTGCTCGCATCTGGAAGCAGCTTCCTGAAGAGATCAGATGTGCTGAAACATTAGTCACTTT
>NW_025047844.1:102500-107500 GCF_018831695.1 Puntigrus tetrazona
TCTAAAATAAATGTATACTGCACTGAGGTGGTTGTTTCAACATGGAGATGTGTGACCGGTGCAAGAACATGAACACTGAAAAAAGAGAGAGATGTCAGGGAAAATTAATAGACTAATAGAGAAAATGGAATTTCAAGAGATAACATTTAATTTTGCGTAACCCCAGCCTAGGGATTTAAACTTTTCTCAAAGATTGTTGTGGATGTATGAGACCTGAATGAGTGTGAGATTCCCGGCAGTCCGCTGCTGCTCATCATCCAGGTTTTCTTTTCTTCTATCAACTACGCTACCATTAGGTGTAAATATTGGTATGTTTCATCGGGCCACACAGAAATATAGAGCTGAGTATCATCAGCAGAACCGTGAAAGCTAACATCATGATATCTCCTAATGATAAATGAAATGACCGTTACTTTTCACACTTTACATGTTACCTCTGGGAGATATCATCAGGTGACATTGTGTTAGATTTCACTGTTATGCTGATGATACTCAGCTCTATATTTCTGTGTGACTCGATGAAAAGAGAATGTTGTGATGGATAGTATCAGACGCTGCGCTAAGATCTAATAGCACTAATAACGAGATAAAACCACGATCAGATGATAGAAGCAGGTCATTAGTAACTCTAATGAGAGCAGTCTCAGTACTATGGTACGGTCTAAAACCTGATTGGAGATCCTCGCATTTTTCTCTTGTTTTGAGGATATTAACTTTTCTAGTGTCTTTGACAGAAAAGGGAGATTAGAGATTGGTCTGTAATTAAGTAGATCTTTGGGGTCAAGTTCATTTTTTTTTAAATGAGAGGCTTAACTACAGCAGATCTGAAGGTTTTGGGAACATATCCAAATGACAATGATGAATTAATAATGGTCAGAATAGGATCTATGACTTCTGGAAGCAGATCTTTTTATGTTAAGTTAGATGGAAAAGAGTCTAACATACATGTTGCTGGTTTAGATGATTTAACAAGTTCGTACAGTTCTTCTTCTCCTATAATAGAGAATGAGTGTAATTTTTCCTCAAGGGATCTATAGCTCACTAACTGTTTATAGAAAATATAATGTAGTAGTTCAGTATTTAAACGGTTCTTAATAAAAGTTGTGGAGTGTCATCGACAAGTTTCTCTGTACCTGAATGTGTGTCCTGTCAGTAAGCAGCACATGAGTTTAAAAACGATATTAATGTAGGATGGTATTGTACAGCAGCAGGAGAGTGATAGGGCTTGAGGCCTAAACATGAAATGGGGGTGAATTCTGTACTGTGAAGGGAGCTTGAGTTCAGACATGATTGTGTTAATTTGTCAGATGATGGGGAGGAGACCAATGATTCTGGGGCCATGGCTAGAAGCTGGATGTGCCTTGTGGAGATCATACCTTCTGTCCTGGTTGAAAGCTGGGAGTAGAGGCTCTGTTTATGTGGGACATCTATTTTTGACATCAGACTACATGTTGGAGATGTTGATGTGCTGAGTCTCAGACCCTCTCACTCTACTGGAACCAATGAGTGACTGATGATACTTTAGAAAGTTCCCCAGACCAGAGGAACAGAGGTTACTGATAGCAGAGAACTCACTGGAAGGGGGTGAGATCCATAGACAGGCAGTGAATTGGCTCCAGAAGTTCTGGTGGCTGTGGCAGAAGTTACGGAGGTATCGGCCTTTCTCTCCACTTGGTGGTATCCAGAAGATAAGCTTACAGTCATACCTAGGAGCAAAAAGAAAGCTCTCCAAACATGTGAGGTTAATCAAGTAGCTCTGTCTGACACAATATTTTCCAGAATACCAAAGTTATGAAAGACATGATTTGTACCTCTGAAAAGTACCTCTGCAGTTTCCATGACAGTTGGGAGTCCTTTCAAATGTTACTAGATGACAGGCCTTAAAGAATCTGTCCACAGCGACCAAAATGCTGTGTTGCCTTCTGATGCTGGTAGGTCGGTGACAAAGTCAACTCCTAGGTGGACACAGAGGAATGTGGAAGTATAGCATCTGCTATGTATTCTTGTATTCTATGTATTCTTAGTCCCTGGACAGTAGAAGAGAAGTGGGCCCACCTAGCTTGTCTGGGATTCAGTCTCTTATCCTCACAGAGTTATTCAAGATTTTGATGGTCCTTGTATACCACAAACGGATGATGAAGGGTGAGTTTGATGACCAGAAGTTCCTCTGTTTCCTATAAGGTATTTTTGTTCCGCCGGGAATAATATCCATGAAAAGAAGGCACATGGATGTAGTCGTGGAGGACAAAACAGTGCACGCTCCAGATGTTGAGGCATGTCAACTATGAAGGGCTTCTGTGAGTCCAGATGGACCAGGAGTGGGACTGATATAAAGGCCTTTTTGGAAAGTTTCCATGGCTGATGTGGCTTTGGGTGTCCAGGACAAAGACTTGGCTTGGCTTTCAGATGATTGCTTTCCAGAATGTTTTCCTAACCTGCCAACACCCATCTCATTGGTTCCTGCTATCCCTGTCAACTCCACGTCCATTGAGAGCCCCCTAGAGAATCATTCAATCGACATTCGAAAGGAATACGCTCACTTCAATGATCACTTCAGCCTCCAAGTTACCACCTAAACGGCCTTGGCAATGTGCCACTTACCAAATGAACCAGTGGCAAAAGATAAAATGTACTCTTTTTTCCATCCCAGAACAGAAGGCTATGGAGGAGTACATTGAGGAGGTGTTAAAGCAAGGCTATATCCATCCATCTGCTTTCTGTGCTGCTTCCAGATTTTTCTTTGTGGCCAAGAAAAATGGAGGCTTGAGGCCTTGCATAGATTACAAAGCTCATAACAAGATCACAGTGACACACTATATCTCCTTCCTCTCATCCCATCTTGAGCATCTTTACTGAGACAGACCTCAGAAGTGCATATAAACTCTTTTGGATATGTGACGGTGATGCTTTTGTGATGCCTTCTGGGCACTAGGAATACCTCATGATGACATATGGATTAGTCAACGCCCCATCCATATTTCAGGGCTACCAGACTGAGGTAGTCTGGGATTATTTGCATCACTTCATGCTGATCTACATTGTTGAGATCCTTGTGTATCTCTGGAATGAGGCTGAAAATTGCCAGCATGTTTCTGAGGTCCTAAAGAATCTCAGTGAACAGCTTTAATTAAAAAGCAGAGAAGTGCACATTTCATCAGCCTTTCATCCAGTTCCAGTCCTGCGACCCACACAGTTTCAGACTTGCCCTCGGCCGAGGGGACTCCTGTTTATTGACTGGATCTTATACAGGATGTCATTGAGTCTCTTCTTGAGCTGGACTGGTGGCAAAAGTCCTTTGAGAAGAAGTTACTGGCTGACCAAGAGTCGACAACTGTATACAGCTGTATTAGGAGGATGTACATTAACAGAGGAAGAAGAAAACACACTCACCACAGGTCTTGGAGGACAGATAGTTCATGTCCATATTGTGTCCACTTTTGCCACAGTAATGGCATAATCCCTGAGTCAGCTTTTGATTTTGACTTTTTGCAGAACAGAGAGATGTTATCCACTTGCATGGTCTCTGAGGTTGCTCGGTCCACTTTTGCCACAGTACAGGCTTTAAATTGCTAGGGTGTTATCATAGACCCAGAGCTGCAACCACAGAGAGGGCTCCAGTTGTTAACAGGCAGTACTCGTTCCAAACACTGGAGGCTGCTAGGAGTACGAACACATAGAGTATAATCTTGGAAGGAAGTTTTGAGTTGTTTCAGGTTATATAACTGCTCACCAATTGGCATTCAGAAATTGAGTGGCTGGCTCATTCTGCTGCCACAATCAATCAATCAATAATTTTTATTTATATTGCACTTTTAACAACACAGGTTGCATCAAAGCACTGTACAGTATAATGTAGAAGAGTACAATGACAGGGATGTATAATGACGAGAGTGACCAATTTCTTATTAAATGCAGAGACGGTCTCTGTAATCAATTCAACGTTAAATCACTAGAAGTTAAGTGTCCCCAACAAAGAAGACAGAGGAACCAAAACCCCATCCATACAGAATGAAGAAAAAAAAACCTTGGGAGAAACCAGACTCAGTTGGGGTCAGTTCTCCTCTGACCGGACGCCCAGCACTTAACTTCCAGTTCAATTTTAAACACAGCTGTGTCAGATAGTGTAAATGACTTAGTGTGTGTGTGTGTGTGTGTGTGTGTGTGTGCATCAGGATCTGGTGATCAGTCAATCAATCAATCAATCATTTTTATTTATATAGCGCTTTTAACAACACAGGTTGCATCAAAGCACTGTACAGTATAATGTAGAAGAGTACAAAGGATGTATAATGACGAGAGTGAACAATTTCTTATTAAATGCAGAGACGGTCTCTGTAATCTATTCAACGTTAAATCACTAGAAGTTAATTAGTGATCTGTCCAAGGGCGCATCTAGGTGTTCTGGTCTCTGATGAACATAATCTCTGGGTGCTGATCCACCATCTAGTCTGGATACAAACTGAGAAACAGATTAAGAAAAGAGATTATTCTTTTTACGATGTCACAAGTACATTGCGTTTTAGGAGTAGTGTTCCTGGTTCCAGCTAATCTAATTAATGCAGCCTAAAAATCCTTTAACGGATTTGAATAATAAAAGTGTTTTGGTGTGTTATGTGTAGACTACGTTAAAAAGATGTCTTTAATCTAGATTTAAACTGGCAGAGTGTGTCTGCCTCCTGAACAGAGTTAGGGAGATTGTTCCAGAGTTTAGGTGCTAGATAGGAAGAGGATCTGGCGCCCGCAGTTGATTTTGATATTCTAGGTATTATCAAATGGTCAGAGTTTTGAGAACGCAGCGGACGTGCAGGACTATAATGTGATAAGAGCTCTCTCAAGTATTGAGGAGCTAAAACATTCAGGGCTTTATAGGTAATTAATAAGATTTTAAAATCTATCTGATGTTTGATAGGGAGCCAGTGCAGTGTTGACAGAACCGGGCTAATATGATCATACTTCCTAGTTCTAGTAAGTCTACACTGATTCTACACTGAAACGATGGA
>NW_025047844.1:115000-160000 GCF_018831695.1 Puntigrus tetrazona
CAATTTTAAATAATTTCAGAAAAAATCCTGAAATTGAAGTTGTTTTATTTTTCTGTAAAGTTGCTGTGGAAGTTTATTGCATTGCACAAAACACTAAATAAATGGACTTTGCGCATTATATTTCTTCATTGTTTTGATGGTGTATAAATATTCAATGTTTATTTATAATACACAGGAGAGCACAGTCTTTGGAAGAAGTACAGTCCAAACGAAAGAAGTATTTTACATGATTTGTGTGTTTTTAGGGGAAGTGTAAACGCTGCAGTAGAATAAAGCTTCTCTTGTCTGATCAAACGGTGATGGGTTGATTCCTGAATCTGTGGAGACACGCGGGAGAACAGCAGAAGAACATGACCGGGACAATCGGGAGCCCGAAGCCTCCAGGAGCCGGACGGATGAGCTTGAGACCCGCGCCGAACATCACACCATTACAGGCATCACACACACCTGCACTGAACACACACACGTAAACATCACACATTAAACACTTTAGATCAGTCACGGGCCCTGTGTATGACCTGCAATTTGGCCACTATTTTTTTTTTTTTTTATGAGCAATGTTGCTTGGACACCTTTCAGCTGAGATCTAGATAATTCAGATCAGTCTTGGACCCTGTGTCTCACCTGGTTGACCGTTTACAAAAACATTTCTTAAAGTTGCCTGACAACAGTGCAGAAAAAGTAGGTGTTCTTGTGGATCATCAGCTGGGGTTCCTCAGGAACCGGTTCTTGGACCCCTCCACTTCTCCACACTGAGGGCCTCATTTTTAAAATATTGTGCAGAAACCATCCTAAACTTGACCTGACGACCACTTCTCAAACATGCGTATGTGTGATGTATGAACGGAAAACACGCACACGCCTCTCTCAGATGTGAAATCTATGAAATGATCTTGAACTTGCACGCAAACAATTGTTTTCAGCTCTGTCTTGTATTGGTGTGGATTTAAGTATATACACACTCTACATTCAACTCTGTGCGTACGCATGCCGCTTGGTCTTGCAGGTTTGCACTACACGACATTAGAAAGATCACGCCCTTTCTAAGACTGATGACACACTGGACAATTTTTTTAGCAATGTTGTCGGGCAATGTTAGGAAATGTTGCTCTAAACGGTTAGCCGGGTGAGAGACGGGGCCCAAGAAATTTGTTACCCATTCTCAATTGAATCCCAAGCAACATTCCTCAAAAAAAGTTTCCCATGCTGCACACCTTCTAGACCGGACTTCCTGCAAACACAATCAAACCCATACAAATGATTCAGAATGCAGCAGCACGACTGGAAAAGAGCCCGTGTTACACCTCTCTCTATCTCCTTGCACTGGCTCCCGGTTTGCAGCTCGAATCAAATTCAAGAAACGAAAAAGATGAGTTTTGAGTTGGTTTTTAAAGATTGCTAGTGACTCTGCTGCCCTAGTGGCGACGGGCAGATCGTTCCACCTATTACAAATCTACATCCCCTCCAGAAGTCTGAGATCTGGAACAATCTCCCTAACACTGTTCGGGAGGCAGACACACTCTAGATTAAAGACACATCTTTTTAACCTAGTCTACACATAACACACTAATACACTTTTATTATTCAAATCCGTTAAAAGGATCGCTAGACTGCATTTATTAGATCCGCTGGAACACTTTTATCAACACAGGTTGCATCAAAGCACTGAACAGAATAAAGTAGAAGAATACACTGACAGGGATGTATAATGAAGATAGTGACCAATTTCTTATTAAATGCAGAGACGGTCTCTGTAATCAATTCACTGATAATCTCTAGAAGTTAAGTGTCCCCAACAAAGAAGACAGAGGAACCAAAACCCCATCCATACAGAATGAAGAAAAAAAACTTGAGAGGGGACACTTAACTTCTAGAGATTATCAGTGAATTGATTACAGAGACGTCTCTGCATTTAATAACAAATCGTTCACTCTCGTCATTATACATCTTTATACTTTATTCTGTTCAGTACTTTGATACAATCTGTGTTGTTAAAAGCGTTATATAAATAAAAATGATTGATTGATTGAGAGAAACCAGGTTTAGTTGGGGCCATCATATATCAACCTTCTTCCAGACAGCTCAGACACGAGTGTGTGTGTGTGTGTGTGTGTGTGTTTTACCTGTTCAGGAGGATCCGTGCAGCGGGTGGCAGGTGTGTGTAGTGTTGTTGTGTGAGTGTGTGTGCAGCCGTGTGCAGCAGCGTCTGAGGAGAGTTGCAGCTGTTCTCGCTCCACAGGAACACGTGTGTGTAATTCCCAGACATCCTGAGCTCCGAGACGGACACACGGAGGAGACCGGCGGGAAGAGCCACCAACTGATTCCCTTCAACATTCAGAGACCTCAGAGACCTGAACACACACACACACACACACACAATAACATACACACACATACACAATTAGGAATTACTTTTTATTATTATATTATTATTGTGGTTATGAGTAGTTATCACTATAGTTATTATCTTATCTTTATTGCTATTGGTAGCTATTGGTATACTATTATTATAGTTTATTATAGATACATTTATCATTATTACCATCAGTAGATATCATTATAGTTATTAGTATAATTATTGATATAGTTATCATTGGTTTAGGTGTGTAGGTCTTTAGTGAATCATGTGGATTCTCCAGAGCCTGACCTCAGGTGTTTGACCTCACTGCTGAGGGATCTGAGGAGGTTATAAGACACATCCAGATGCTGAAGACATGCCAGAGAGTACAGCCTACACACACACACACACACACACACACACACATAAAACATAATTAGAAAAAACAAATTTTAAACTGGATGTGCTCTGGAGGAAAATGTATCTGTGTGTGAGTGTGTGTGTGTGTGTGTGTATCTGTGTGTGTGTGTGTGTATCTGTGTGTGTGTGTGTGTGTGTGTGTGTGTGTGTGTGTGTGTGTGTGTGTGTGTGTGTGTGAGTGTGTGTGTGTATCTGTGTGTGAGTGTGTGTGTGTGTATCTGTGTGTGTGTGTGTGTGTGTGTGTGTGTATCTGTGTGTGTGTGTGTGTATCTGTGTGTGTGTGTGTGTGTGTATGTGTGTGTGTGTGTGTGTGTGTGTGTGTGTGTGTGTGTGTGTGTGTGTGTGTGTGTGTGTGTGTGTGTGTGTGTGTGTGTGTGTGTGTGTGTGTGTGTGTGTGTGTGTGTGTGTGTGTGTGTGTGTGTGTGTGTGTGCGTCTCTCACTGGTCAGGCAGCTGTGTGATCTTGCAGAAGGAGATGACCAGGGTCTGGAGTTTGCAGAGTTTGCAGATTCGAGCAGGAATCTCCTCGATGGGGTTATTCCTCATCTTCAACACCTGCAGCTGATGAAGGTCACACACCTGAGAGAGGAAGAACATCTCATCAAACTACAGCAGCTGACCTGAGCCGGGAGAGAATCACAGTGAGCGTGAGGAACCTCTAGAGGAACGTGTGTGAAGTGATTGAAGGACAGGTTCAGATGCTGGAGACGCTCGGACAGTGACGACACATCAGGAAGATCAGCGATGAAATGAGCCTGTGAGGAACAGCATGAGATTAGAGCTGTGGACTTCACAAAAAAAAGTGCATCTTGAGCATCTCTGATCTTCTTTACTGAATGTCCTACTATTAATGTATCAAAACTTCATTTTTGATTAGCAATATGCATTTTGCAAAAAGCTGATTTTCTCAGTATTCTCCCTCAGATTTCAGATTTTCAAAGTATTGTCCGATCATGACAAACCAGACATCGATGGAAGGATTATTTATCTTTATCTTTCAGATGACCGGTCCACTTTGTCCTCTACTGATGAATATAAACAACAAACTAAAGCCGATCATGACCCAAGACCTCCTTACAGCCAACAAAACACAATTACATCAAACAGTTCCTTAAACTGTGAATAAAAATAAGTGAGGCAAAAGAGAAGTGCACATCGATCTTCTTCCTCTTTTAATCAAAATGTTTCATTTCCTAAAGGCATAAAGCTCTTTGTTTGGATGTAGAAGATCTGAAGAAGACGAGGATCTGGAGTCTATATCACAAACACACGTCTGAATCTGAATAACAGCAGTTCTTGCACTGATCATGATTTCTTTGGTTCTGAGTAATGGCATCATAATAATAATATATTAGCTGTAAGATTGTAATAATAATTATTTAATAGACCCAAGATAACCATAATGGACTCGTAGTGCAGCCAGAATAACTCACTTTTATTACAATGAATGGCTGAATGAATATAAACTGGTATTTTCTACATACTACATACTTTATGGTAACTATCACACACACACACACACACACCTTGAAGCTGAGTGTGTTTCCTCCTCGTGTGGCGCAGTCGAGGACGGACAGTTCTGAAGCGCTGATGAAGTCTCGGTGGAACGGCGATCGAGAGCGACGCGAATCCTGGAAGTGTTTGCTGGTCACAGAGTTCAGAAGAACTGAAGAACACATGCAGTATTCACACAAACAGAACGCATAGTCGAGTAACTTCTTAATGCTAAATTCTGAAAAAACAGAGGTGCTAATAATTGGACCTAAAAACCCCACATATAATAATCTAGAACACAGCCTATCACTTGATGGCTGCTCTGTTAATTCTTCATCATCAGTTAGGAACCTAGGTGTGCTGTTTGACAGCAATCTTTCCTTTGAAAATCATGTTTCTAGCATCTGTAAAACTGCGTTTTTCCATCTTAAAAATATATCTAAATTACGACCTATGCTTTCAACCTCTAATGCAGAAATATTAATTCATGCGTTTATGACCTCAAGGTTAGATTATTGCAATGCTTTATTGGGTGGTTGTTCTGCACGCTTAATAAACAAACTTCAGCTAGTCCAAAACACAGCAGCCAGAGTCCTTACTAGAACTAGGAAGTATGATCATATTAGCCCGGTTCTGTCAACACTGCACTGGCTCCCTATCAAACATCAGATAGATTTTAAAATCTTATTAATTACCTATAAAGCCCTGAATGGTTTAGCTCCTCAATACTTGAGCGAGCTCTTATCACATTATAGTCCTGCACGTCCGCTGCGTTCTCAAAACTCTGGCCATTTGATAATACCTAGAATATCAAAATCAACTGCGGGCGGCAGATCTTTTTCCTATCTAGCACCTAAACTCTGGAACAATCTCCCTAACTCTGTTCAGGAGGCAGACACACTCTGCCAGTTTAAATCTACATTAAAGACACATCTTTTTAACTTAGCCTACACATAACACACCAACACACCTTTTATTATTCAAATCCGTTAAAGGATTTTTAGGCTGCATTAATTAGATCAGCTGGAACTTCTAGTGATAATCGTCGAATTGATTCGAGAGACCGTCTCTGCATTTAATAAGAAATTGTTCACTCTCATCATTATACATCCCTGTCAGTGTATTCTTCTACTTTATACTGTACAGTGCTTTGATGCAACTTGTGTTGATAAAAAGCCCTATATAAATAAAAATGATTGATTGATTGATTTTATTTTATATTATTTATTTTAAATGACATGCAGGAAACAGAAAAACAAAAGAATAGTGAAAATATTTTAGAATCATTTGATTGCTAGATTATCAGACATTATCAGACATCAACATTTCTACACAATATTTCTGTGATATATTTTATTTTTCAGGATTCACAGATTAACACAAAGTTCAAAAGAACTGTGTTTATTTCAAACTGAAATCTTTTGTCACATGATAAATATTGTGACTGTAAATTTTTATCAATTTAATGTGTACTTAATAAATTAAAACGTGTGTGTGTGTGTGTGATGTTTTGAATGGTAATGAAATGGTTTCCACAAAACGGTTTCAACATTGATAATAATCAATCAATCAATCAATCATTTTTATTTCTATAGGGCTTTTTAACAACACAGGTTGTATCAAAGCACTGAACAGAATAAAGTAGAAGAATACACTGACAGGGATGTATAATGAAGAGAGTGAACAATTTCTTATTAAATGCAGAGACGGTCTCTGGAATCAATTCAACGATAATCTCTAGAAGTTAAGTGTCCCCAACAAAGTAAGCCATAATCAGAAATGTTTGTTGATAAATCAGTATATTATTCTGATTTCTGAAGATCATGTGACACTGAAGACTGGAGGAATGAAGATCACAGAAATAAATAATAATAATATTTCACAGTTTTAACTGCATGTGTGTGTGTTCTTGCCTGTGTAGAGATCTTGTCGTGTGTGTTCCGTCCGTCTCTCCACTGATTGATCTTCAGATGCTCGACAAACTCCAGGATGATTCCTGAAGGAGTTTTGAGCTCGTGCTTCCTTCTGAACCATTGCTGCTAACTCTGAACACACACACACACACACACACACACACACACACAGATGAAGAACACACTCGCCCGCCGGGATCCAGCTGAAGGTCGATGCTCTCTTACCACACACGACCTGTCTGTGAGGAATCCTGCGTGTGGGCGGAGACAAACCCTCGCCGCTCAGCGTCTGATTGGCTACAGCCTCCTGACCTCCGCGGTGCAGCTCCGACAGGAAGAGACGCAGCAACTTCCTGTAGTTCCATCGAGACAGAACCGTCCTCCTCAGCTGGTCCTCTGAGCCGCTCGCCTGCAGGAAGTCATCGAGGCAGAAGAGGTCAGGAGGTCGTGGCCGTGGAGGAACAGGTGAGGAGCGCTGAGGATGATGGGAGGAAGAGGCAGCTTCATCATCCTCACAGACAGACTCTCTCGCTTCATCATGACCTGGATCCACAGAGAACACGTCCGAGCCTGCAGCGCAGAACCAGTCGAGGGTTAAATCATATAAAGAGCTGAATTAATCATCTCTCCGTCTGGTTTATGATCAGACAGTATCTGAGGGAGCAAGAAAATCTCCTTTAAAGTTGTTCAAATGACGTTCTTAGCAATAAATATTATAGTGTTGATATATTTATGGTATGAATATACCTTTAGCCAAGCATTCAGATAACACATCTCAGAATATTTGCACTACAGTTATATATGATAAAAAGCACATTATTATTCTTTAGCTTGGGTTGAACAAGTAGTTTTTTCTTGGACAGAACAGCAGCTATTCTAATTCCATCTCTGTGTGTTTCAGTCTGGATCCAGCCCTTAAACGATCTGAGATGAGATGAGGATGACGTGAACATCATGAAGAAACTTCATTTCCTGTGAAGCTGCTTTGGAATGCACTTTATAAACAAACCTGAATTGAATCATTTCTTTCTAAGGCTGCAATTTCTACTTGATACTTTCTTGTTTAACGCAACAATCTTTACTCTGTGTGTGTGTGTGTGTATATGTGTGTGTCTGTGTGAGTGTGTGTGTGTGTGTGTGTGTGTGTGTGTGTGTGTGTGTGTGTGTGTGTGTGTATATGTGTGTGTGTTTTCTTTGTGTGTGTGTGTGTGTATGTGTTTTCTTTGTGTATGTGTGTATGTGTGTGTGTGTATGTTTTTTTTTTGTGTGTGTGTGTGTATGTGTGTGTGTGTGTATGTGTTTTCTTTGTGTGTGTGTGTATATATGTGTGTGTGTATGTGTTTTCTTTGTTTGTGTGTGTGTGTGTGTGTGTGTAAAATTTGAAATCAATTCGATTAATTAACAGACAGGTGGTGTGATGAACTATCTGAATCATCAGAGTTGTCCTAATGAACACAGGAGGCTGACTGGAGGAGTTCAGGTGGTCTCTCTGAAGGTCATGAAGTCACCTGCGGCTCTGGGCGTCCTGTAGTGTGCTGTCTTCTTAGGGGGCAGGGGTCGTCTCAGCAGCTTCACGTGCTCCATGTCTTCTGATCACACATCAAACACAGTTCAGAAAACCATTTCTAAATGTTCTCTAAGTGCTCAATGTTTCATTTCATAACTTTGCAAACAATCTTTAACAACGCTATTTTCCTTCATTTTATTATTTAATGCATTTTAGCCTTTTTTTATAGAATGTTCGACATGTATAACGAGGTTTAATTAAAAGCCATATATGAATACTTAATAGAGCCTGTTATGTCGATCAAATATCAGACACGTGACGTTAAAGAAACACCTTCCTCCAGACTCCTCGATACACTGATCGCGTCATAAAGCGATATAAATCCGTTCACACACGAACCTGATCGACTTCATTCGCTGTGTATGACTGCGCAGATTTCCGGACTCTTCAATGCACGGAAACAGAAAGAAAGCGCGCCCGAAACTCCGAGTCCCTAGCAACCGGCCTAGCAACCGCCTGTCGAACTCAGAGCGCGGCGAGATCAAAGCCAGATGTGTGTGACGTCACTGAACGCGTTTGATCATAACAGGTGATGTGACCGAGAACTGTGTATAAACTGAGAGAAAGTCGTTTCCTCACAAATGCTTTAAATAAATGAAAATCTGCTTGAAGTCCAGTCCAGAGACACAAGGGTTGTTTTCTTCGTTTAAACAATTTCGAAACATTCTCAGAAGGTCCAGTTATATCCCTAACATTAATTGAATGCTTTTTACTAAAACGTTCGAGTTGGATGTTCATCTGAATTTCAATAACGTTTAGATCAAGAATAAAGTTTCTAGTATTATTTTAATCTAATTTCCCTGTTGTGTGTGTTTAAAGCTGTTTTGTAGACACTGCTGGATCACCGGAGGAACAGTTATTATGGACTAATGCTGGATGAGTTTGAGGTTCTTTCTTCTCCAGATGTTAACTGATGGATTACTCAGATGTTTTTATCAGTCTTTCATTCTGACGGCACCCATTCACATCCATTACTGAGACAGTGATGCACTTCTCCAGATCTGATGAAGACACACCGATCTCAGATGATCTGAGAGTGAACATTGTTTGGTTCTGATTGATCTTCTCCTCTAATCCAGACCTGGTGGATCCTTTGAATGTGGAAGCGTTAGCAGCAGATCATGAGATGCTGACGCGAGTTGCTCCGAGCGCGTGGTCAGGTTCTTGAATGGATCCATTCAGAAGATCAAAACCTCAGCTCTGTCAAATCTCAGAAGTGTGTCAGATGTCCATCGTGTTTGTTGGGGTGTGCAGATGTCAAGCGCTTTACCTTATAAAGACATGGTGTGTGTGTGTTCCTGTTTCGAGTGTCGTGTAGGCCGCAGTAAGTCACTTCCTTCCTCTCGCATTTGAATAGAGTCTCTGCAGCTCTTCTGAACGCGTCTAGACTCAGCAGAAGCCCAGCGTCCGTCTGCAGGTGAGTGAAACACATCTCTGACCTTCATTCTCTTCAAAACTCTCCAAGCAGAAGCTCTGGGCTCAGAAACAGCTTTAGTTTTAAGAGCACGTGAAGATTTCTCTCTCATGCGTTTCATTAGTTTCTCGAGATTACTGTTAATGCACCGGCTAGTGAAACACACCTTAAAGCAGAAATATTTTTATTTTCACACGCTGCATTTAATTTAATGACCGTTTCAAACGACTTTGCGCTGAACAAAATCAATAAACTGCCGGTCAGTCTGAGAAATGGCACCGAATGTGAAGTTTTGAGGTGGAAAAACTGAAAAAGTATTCTGTAAAACAAGAAAATACTAGTCTAGGAGTTATTGCTGTGTATTAGTTTGTGACATGAGCACGGTTTCTACACCAAGATTTGCTTCATCTGTTTCTGAACGGCATATTTAGAGTTTTTCCTCGTCTCTGAAGCGCTGGGGGTTTTTGACTGTAATCTGAAGCAGAAGTGAAGCTGTTTAAAGTGAAACAGGAAACTGCGGTCGATCCGAGCAGAGGCTGCATGAGCTCTGATGAGATGCATCTCCAGCATCTGCTCTCTTTCTCGTCTCTGAGCTTTAAAACGTTCACACCTTCGCCGAGAGCACGATGTGCAGCAGCAGCAGCTTTTCATGATATCACATCGGTTTCCAGGCCGTCGTCAGGCAGAGCAGAAACACACACGTCTGAAAGAGGAAGATGGCAGCACGTGACGCACAACGCCAAACAGACATTTTGAAACGCTTCTGAAATCAGCAGCAGTTGTTCTGTTGCTCAAGTGTTTAAAGGAGTTTTGAGCGAATAAAAGCGCTTATCTTTACCATGAAAGATGCAAACGAGCCTCTGATTGTTCTCCTGCCGTGAACAGACCTGTCTTTAAAGAGAGCAGTATTTGCATGTTAATGCATTGATACGAGCCTCCGGCTGATTCACATCAACAAAACACAAATGAGCTCTTATTAAAAACTGATTTCTCTCAGTATAGAGTAGAACATCTGAAGTGGTTTAAGGTCTGAGTTTTAAAGCCTGATCTCTGATATTCATTCTAGTGTTTGATCCCCAGTCCTCCAAATGTTCAAAAGTCCAGCTTTTTTATAAATATTTGAAAAAAAAAGGTTTTCCCATTTCTATTTGATCGTTTTGCAAACATTCAATGTTTTGAATGTTTTCTAAATTCTAAAAACGTCCGGTTTTAAACCGTTTTTTCTTGTTTAACGTATCCCTCTTGTTTCACGTGAAGGTGACTTCTGAACGTTCTCTGAAGGTTCTGAAACAAGTAGAAACCTTTAAAAAATATGAGACAAATGTTTCAGAAATGAAACTTTGGTGAACGATGAATAAATTACATTTCTGTGTTAATGTTTTCAGAAAGTTGATAACGCAACAAGTGACAAAAAATAGTTCCAAGAACATTTCTTAAAACAAATACGTGATTAATCTTTGAATGTTCTGAAAGAAGTAGAAACACACTAGATAAACATATTTATAAATAATCTTTACCAACATGAAAGAGAACTCTTTGATGAAAGTTCTATCAACATTGATTGAAGAACGTTTGTTCATAACTTTGCCAGAATGTTGTGAAGGTGTTTCCTTGTCTCTGGATCAGCTTCTTCACGTCTTATGAGGGTACTTCGCTCATTCTCCTTGAGCTCGAGCTTCTCCTCTTCAAACCACAGGCACTTACTCAAAGACCAGCCGCAGCAGCCCGTGTTTCCGGCATCAAGCTGTTGCTCAAGCTCTCTCTGGATGTGCTCATCTTCAGAAAACAGAAATGTGCCGTGAGCTCCTCCATGAGTAGCAGTGAAGATCAGTGTACTCACACATACTCGTGTCTGTGATTGACAGGTGATTGATCGTGACAGGAGAAGATGGCAGGAACATCACACATCCCGGTGGAGGAGATGGAGGAACTGAGAGAGGCCTTCAGTAAAGTGGGTGAGTGAAGAGATTTCATTCAGTGTTTGATCTGGTCTTTATACATCGCTCTCGCTCTATTCTCCTGTTTGAAACTCTTCAGCGCTTTGATATCATCTGTATTACAAGTACATAAAGTGATTGATTGATTGGTAGCAAACCGGACTGATTCAGAAATACACTTTCAAACCATTCTGCTTCTTTAACTATTTCATTAATAATTCTTTCAGTGCATTTCTTAACAAAAATACTAACAAAAGTAACAGCACTTTTGTTTTTAATCAAAATGCCATTTTTTACACCGTATACGTTATTCACCAGTGTTGATATTGTTGACTAAAAAAAATTAATTACTAGAATGAAGTCGTAGCAATACAAGAATAAGTCTAAATATTTTAAGAGTAAATGATGGACTGGGACTGAGAGCACTGGAAGAAAGTCTGTCAAAATACAAACAATATGTCTTATAATAATGTGTTTCATGCTCAGTGTGGAGAGACAGATTGATGTACTATACTTTGTTCATGATTTCTGATGTTCCTTCACCTTTATATCATGCTATATATGTGTAATATTGTTATGATATAATGATGAGAGCGGACCAAGTACAGAACCTTGGGGTACACCATGAGAAACACTTTTTTAGACTTTATTCACGAAATATTTCGACTTTATACACCAATATGTTGTGTTTATTTTCATATTTAAATTATTCTCAAAACATTTAGACTTTATTCTTGAAACATTTCAACTTTATTCTTGAGATTTTGACTGAATTTCCAAAATATTTCAAAATATTCTTTTTATTTTATTTTTGAAGCCTTTTGATTTTATTCTTATAATTTCAAATTAATTCTCAAAACATTTTGACTTTATTTTCTAAACATTCCTGTAATTTTGTCTATTCAAAAAATATTATGACTTTATTCTTGTAATTTATTTATTTTTTTTTCACTCATTGGCATAATGCTGAAATAATGTTAAATGAAACTCTTAAAACTAAAAGCTACATTAAAATAAAAAAAGAAAGAAGCTGAAGTGCTAAAATTACTCAAAGTGAATTTGGAAGTATAAAAAAACAGTGAAAAAACATAACAAAAAGACAATCTATGTATAGAGTTTTTAGAAAGGTGTCCCTGACCTTTGACCTCGCCCCACAGATGTGGACGGTAACGGTCACATCAGCACCGATGAGCTGACCCAGCTCTTCAAGGCGGCAAACCTGCCTCTGCCGGGATACCGTGTGCGTGAGATCGTCCAGGAGCTCAGCAGGACCATGGACCTCAACCAGGACGGGAAGATCACCTTCGACGAGTTCGCCAAGGTCAGGTCAAAGGTCACAGCAAAAAATCCCCTTCTCCACGGGCTGCTCTCGCCTGAGCGGAAACTTTACAAAAATCCCATGTGTCTCAGGTGGTCCATGACCTGAAGAGCTCAGAGGTGGCCAAGACCTTCCGTAAAGCCATCAATAAGAAGGAGGGCATCTGTTCCGTGGCAGGAACCTCAGAACAGTCAGGAACTCAGCACTCCTACTCCGGTGAGGACTCTCATGACTCACGTCTGTGGAACCTTCCTACAACTTCACTGATAGTAGAGATACGTCAGCATTCTCTGAATCACCGTATGATGTCGTTTGTCCTCGAGGAACACTGAAATAACGTTTTTGTAACCTTTAAATAACATTCTAATCAAGAAAATCAGACGCTTTAAAGATCTTTACAAATAAAAGTTTAGATGTTCTATTCTGGGTAAAAATAAAGTTAGTAGAACATTGTAAAAAATGTTTCTGGAATCTTTAAATTACTTAAAAAATCTCGTCAAAAATATTGACAATTCATATAATAAACATCATAATTTGGTTAAATGACAATTGAAAACATTATGGCAAGACATCAGGATATTTTAAAATTCTTAAGTGTATTAAAAAACAGTAGAACATTTAAGAAGTGTTTTCTGTAAACTTTAACTTCTGTTATAATTACAAGAGAAAAACTGGACATGTCCTTAAAAAACAGAATTATAAAAATAACTTTTGAGGAACATTTAGGAAGCATTTCGTACAGCTTTAACTTTCTAATCCATAACAAGAAAACTCGATGTTATTAATATATGACAAAAATAAATATTGTATTTATAAATAATGTTAAATATCATTAGAATCATAATGAAAAACCGGATGTACTTTTAATGTACTTAGAATATTAAAAAAAAGTTCAAATTAAATATTTAAGGTTAAAATAAGATCAATAGTAAGTTTAATACACCATTAAATAAGGTTCTAAGAGCAGCAGAGTGTGAGAAAAAGATTTCCCTGAGTAACCGTGATCTGTGGGTCACCTGCAGAGGAGGAGAAGGTGGCGTTCGTCAACTGGGTTAATAAAGCTCTGGAGAAGGATCCGGACTGCCAGCACGTTCTCCCCATGGACCCCAGCACCAACGATCTGTTCACGGCGGTGGGAGACGGCATCGTGCTCTGGTACGAAACCCAATAAACACTCAGTGTGCTCCTGACCGGCCAATCATATTCAGTAAAGATCCAGTCAGTGTTCTACCAGAAATACATCAAAACTTCATTCTTGTTTCATTGCTAAGAACTTCATTTGAACAACTTTAAAGGAGATTGTGCTGATTTTCAGATATTGTCTGATCTGATGTAAGAGTTGATGCTGTGTTTGCAGTAAAATGATCAATCTGTCCGTGCCGGACACCATCGATGAGAGAACCATCAACAAGAAGAAGCTGACGCCCTTCACCATCCAGGTGCGTCTCTGACCCGCCGGACCGGCCCTCGCCGCTCTGACCTCTGACCTCTGACCTCTCACCGTGTTCATGTGCAGGAGAATCTGAACCTGGCGCTGAACTCGGCCTCCGCCATCGGCTGCCACGTGGTGAACATCGGAGCAGAGGACCTGAAAGAGGGCAGGCAGCATTTAGTGCTGGGACTCCTGTGGCAGGTCATTAAAATCGGTCTGTTCGCCGACATCGAAATCAGCAGGAATGAAGGTACAGCGTCCTACACACACACACACACACACACACACACACACACACAGAGACACACACAGAGACACACACACACACAGAGAGAGACACACAGAGACACACACACACACAGAGAGACACACACACACACAGAGACAGAGACACACACACACACACAGACACACACACAGAGAGACACACACACACACACAGAGACACACAGAGAGACACACACAGAGAGACACACACACACACACAGAGACACACAGAGAGACACACACAGAGACACACACACACACACAGAGACACACAGAGAGACACACACACACACAGAGAGACACACACACACACACACACACTCTGACACACACTCTTAAAAAACTTCATAGTGTTGTTTTATTACTACTTTATGTTACAGAAGCACCCAGAGGACATTCTGTATGTTATTTTAGAATAAAGATATTCATATTAATATATTAATAAAAAGCTAAAAACAACCACCATTCATTGGTTTTAAGTTATTTTAAGGTTAACTAAAAAACCTTCCCGCAATGTTTCAAGAACATTATTTTATGGTTGCAATAAATGCAAATAAAAATATATATATATATTTTTTGAACCTTTATTTTTGTTTAAACAACAAATAATAACATCATTAGAGAAAACTGAGAGTTCTTTCGAGTAAATGATGTGTTGATCTAAGGAATGGTGTGTGTGTGTCTCTGTGTGTGTGTCCTTCTCTCTCTCTCTCTCTGTGTGTGTGTGTGTGTGTGTGTGTGTGTGTGTGTGTAGCTCTGATCGCTCTGCTCAGGGACGGGGAGAGTCTGGAGGATCTGGTCAAGCTGTCTCCTGAGGAGCTTCTTCTTCGCTGGGCTAACTATCATCTGGAGGAGGCAGGCTGCGCCAAGATCAACAACTTCAGCTCCGACATCAAGGTAACATCCGTCTATCTAACCATCCATCCACCCATCCATCCATCCACCCATCCATCCATCCTTCCATCCACCCATCCATCCATCCATCCATCCACCCATCCACCCATCCATCCATCCATCCATCCACCCATCCATCCATCCATCCTTCCATCCACCCATCCATCCATCCATCCACCCATCCATCCATCCACCCATCCATCCATCCTTCCATCCACCCATCCATCCATCCATCCATCCATCCATCCACCCATCCACCCATCCATCCATCCATCCATCCACCCATCCATCCATCCATCCTTCCATCCACCCATCCATCCATCCATCCATCCACCCATCCATCCATCCATCCACCCATCCATCCATCCATCCATCCACCCATCCATCCATCCATCCATCCTTCCATCCACCCATCCATCCATCCATCCATCCATCCATCCATCCATCCATCCATCCATCCACCCATCCATCCATCCATCCACCCATCCATCCATCCATCCACCCATCCATCCTTCCATCCACCCACCCATCCATCCATCCACCCATCCATCCATCCATCCATCCATCCATCCATCCATCCACGCTGTAGTATCCTGTAGGTCCGGCAGTTTTCGCTCATAACATCATCTTCTCTGTCGTCTGAAGGACTCCAAGGCCTACTACAACATCCTGAACCAGGTGGCACCCAAAGGAGACGAGGAGGGCGTCCCTGCCATCCCCATCGACATGTCTGGGATACGGGTGAGGAGTCTCTTCAGCGCATCACACACACACACACACACACTCACACACACACTCACACACAGCGCTGAACACACTCCCTCATCTCACCGCTGCAGGAGAAGGATGATCTGAAGAGAGCGGAGTGCATGCTGGAGCAGGCCGACCGTCTCGGGTGCCGTCAGTTCGTCACGGCCACAGACGTGGTGCGAGGAAACCCCAAACTCAACCTGGCCTACGTCGCCAACCTCTTCAACAAATACCCGGCTCTGAAGAAGCCCGAGAACCAGGACATCGACTGGAGCTCCATCGAGGGTGAGTCCGTCGTCCACGCTGCTGACCTCCCGCTGGCTCCAGACTTTCAGCGGCAAGATTAGATACAGAATGCAAACAGATGCAGGAAACAGCTAAAGACATATTTGTATTCTTACTGTTTAAAAGCGTCTGTCTGAATGTGATGAAGTTCAGTGAAGTTCAGTAACCCTGCTGTGATCTGATGTGTGTCAGGAGAGACCCGAGAGGAACGCACCTTCAGGAACTGGATGAACTCTCTGGGAGTCAACCCTCGAGTCAATCATCTCTACGTGTGAGTGTCAGAAACACACCAGAAGACCCACCACCACCAACCACCAGCAGCTTTTCTCCTGAAACCTGTTTTTAAAAGAGTGCTTCACTTCAGGACTCACGAGATGAATATATACACTCTGTTACAAACTCTGCTCCATTAATGTTTGAATAAATACTTTTGTTGTGATTTTTAAGCACAAATTAGATTATAAACATAACCATATCATAAAAATGAGCTTAAATGCAATTTAAATGGTCTACGACTTTGAGTGTTGTTTATTAAACACACGAGTGAGTTTGAGCCGTTCCCGGGGATCTGAGACGATGTTCTGTCGTTCCAGGGATCTGGCCGATGCTCTGGTCATCTTCCAGCTCTATGAGAAGATCAAGGTTCCTGTGGACTGGGACAGAGTCAACAAACCTCCGTATCCTAAACTGGGCAGCAACATGAAGAAGGCAGGTCCAGCTCCGCTGTTATTACATCACACCTCTACATATTTACAACTCTAAAATAGTAGATCGATTTTGTGAAATATGTATTTATATTAAGAATATATTACATGATGCATTATTTTATACTTATTAAAATGACATTCTTTAGCTAGTTTTAATTTTCTAGATTATTTCTACATTTCTAGATGTAATTTTCTAATTCATCAGACTCTTGTTTCCACATTTGTTCGTGAATTTTTTGCGAGATCATTCATTTCTATTCAGAGTAGACTTGTTCGCCCCCAGCATCCTGTTAACTGAAATAAAGCTCGAATAAAGTAAATATACATATTATGATGTTATGAACATCTGTTTTGACCTAATCTATATGTGCTGAATGTTTTCTCTAATGTTTATTTTAAGACGCAGCACTAAAAATATTACTAACTGGAAATGAAATGAATAAAACTGAAATGAAAATAAATAAAAGAGACAGAAAAGACAAAAGCGACAAATAAAACTACTCTAATGTTTACAAACAAATTTAAAAAGCACAAAAATAGAAGCAAGATCAAAATATGAACAAAAACTAAATCAGTCAATGAAAACATTTGGCTTGAGCTGAAGCTTTTGAATTACTAAATAGAAATAAGAACAAATGAAACCTAAATGATTATCTCTCCACTCTCTCTCTCTCTCACACACACACACACACACACACTCTGTCTCAGCTAGGACACACACTGACACATTCTCTAGCTCCTTACCCTAAACCTATCCTTTACCCAACTATAACCTGATCCCTAAAACCAAGTCTTGAACGGCTAAAATGTGCTCAAAAACTCAAAGATCACACACACACACACTCTCACACACACACACACACACACACACACTCTCTCTCACACACACACACACACACACACACTCTCTCTCTCTCACACACACACACACACACACACACTCTCTCACACACACACACACACACACACACACACACACACACACACACACACACACACTCACTCACACACACACTCTCACACACACACACACACACACACACACACACTGGTGTGTAACTGGACTGTTGTGTGCTGCAGCTGGAGAACTGTAACTATGCGGTGGAGCTGGGGAAGAAGGAGGCCAAGTTCTCTCTGGTGGGCATCGCCGGTCAGGATCTGAACGAAGGCAACCGGACGCTGACTCTGGCTCTGCTCTGGCAGCTCATGAGGAGGTCAGACACGAAACACACTCCAGATCCACGCAAACACACGCTCCAGCTCCACACACACGCCTCACTCTCCTCCCATCCGCAGATACACACTCAACATCCTGGAGGACCTGGGCGACGGACAGAAGGTGACCGACGACACCATCGTGACCTGGGTGAACGACGCTCTCGCTCAGGCCGGCAAGGGCACCATCAGCGGCTTCAAAGTACGCAGCTCTCGCTCCCCGGCAAGAAAAACACACACGCTGCGTCTGCTTCAGAACTAACAGAGCTCTTCTGTTCTGATCCCGCAGGACGGATCCATCAGCAGCAGCATGCCCGTCCTGGACCTGATCGACGCCATCCAGCCCGGATCCATCCGCTACGACCTGCTCAAGACAGAAGACCTGACAGACGAAGAGAAACTCAACAACGCAAAGTAAGTCTCATTCAGCGCAGCGGGTCAGAGGCTCAAAAACTGGGAGGAAAAAAGGCTAAATGATGAAATATGAAGCTAGAATCATGAGCCAGAACTGCAAGAAAAAACTCTGAATTATGAAATATCTCTAATAACTCTGTGTTACAAGAAAGTCAGAACTGTGAGAAATATAACTCAGAATTGCAAGAAAAAAAGGCAAATTGTGAAATTTAAAGCCAGAATTATGAGCCAGAATTGCAAGAAAAAAACTCTGAATTATGAAATATAAACTCAGTATTACAAAAGAATTGTTAGGAAAATAACTCAGAATTATGAGATATAGAGCCAGAATCGCAAGAAAATAAATAAAGTCAAATTGTGAAAACATTAATTTGATTACAAGGAAGTAGAAGAATTATGAAATATGAAGCGGATATGCGAGGTATAAACTCTGAATTAAAAATAAAGACAGAATGTTGAGAGATCGATGAAATAAAATTCAGTCAAACTGCTGCATTTCTGAAGAAACACGTGGATCCTGTAAAACCTGCCTGGTGTTCTCAGGTACGCTATCTCCATGGCGAGGAAGATCGGGGCGAGGGTGTACGCTCTGCCCGAGGACCTGCTGGAGGTCAAGCCCAAGATGGTGATGACGGTGTTCGCCTGCCTCATGGCTCGAGGGATGAGACGGATCTAGAAGATCGGGGTCTACGCCTGCTTTTATACTTCATTCATGCCTTTTATTGTTCTTGCTACATCCTCCCTACATCACAGAGAGATCAGGATAGAAAGGATATTAATAAACACTTCTCAGGTGAATAGTAAAGGAAATTAAGGATTTTAAAACGCATATAAATGACACGGACACCCTGAATGGGCTTCAGCGGTGTTATAGCGAAGGTCAAAGGTCATGTCTGCTTCTGTCTTTGAGCACTGTGTGTGTGTTTGAGCACAAAGTCAGCCCCGTTTTGCTTTTGTTGTTCAGATCCTTCACTCGACATGTTAATAAACTCATGTTCATGTTCACACGGACAGTAACGTGCAAATAAAACACATTTTTTAACTCAAGCATCTGTGATTGTTTTATACTTGCTATAATATCTCATTAGTTCATACAACAACTAACAAGCTAATGTTTACTGTTATTGTTAGCTCAGGTCAACTTTAATTTTAATAATCTAATATTACTCATTATTATAGATTCATATTTGTTCAAATCATTTTAGCGCTGGATTAGTTTGATCTTCTGTCTTCTCCGGATGTTCACTGATGGACTGGGGATTATTCTGATGTTTTTATCAGACTCTTATTCTGACGGCACCCATTCACTTCCATTACTGAGACACTGAGGCAGATTTCTACAAGTCTCCAAAACTTTTTCATGAAGCCTCTCTAGGATTAGCTGTAAGGTCTAGGTCTATTCTCCTAATAACGGCATTCATTTAATATTTATTATATTAACACTCTACTATTGATTCTGTTAATGAACAACTAAACTGAACACTATTTGTAGTCATTATATCTATATCCAAATCTATACATATATCTATATATCTATCTATATATATCTATATATCTATCTATATATATACACACACACACATTCTCTCTCTCTCTCATATATCTCTATCTATCTATATATACAGGTCCTTCTCAAAAAATTAGCATATTGTGAAAAAGTTCATTATTTTCTGTAATGTACTGATAAACATTAGACTTTCATATATTTTAGATTCATTACACACAACTGAAGTAGTTCAAGCCTTTTATTCTTTTAATATTGATGATTTTGGCATACAGCTCATCTCAAAATTAGCACAATTTATCTGACCAATAAAAGTACATTATTTTTGAGAAGGACCTGTGTATATATACATATTATATACTCACACACAAACTATAGTAACTATTTACACTTATTGCAAAAAAAAAATGTCTGTAAATAGACTATATGCCTCTTAAGGCTAACTAGTTAATGGTCTAACAATATTAGTAATTTTAAAGAGTTTGTATTGAACCAGGATTAAACTTTAAGACCATCATTAGACGATTACGTCTGATATAGAGTCAGTTTAAACCTCCAAGAAAGCACTGGGAACATTTCATGGCTTGTTTCCGTTGTGTAGAAATTACAAATGATGAGAAAGCCGAACAAATCCACTAAAACAATCATCACCTGATTAGCTGAAGCCGAGGAGTTTACACAGAAACCCGAGAACGTGCAAGTTACCAACACTTTAATGGACAAAAAAATATGGCGTTTGGGATGAAAACAGAGGAGCAGGCTGTACATGTAAGAAAAAGAAAACAGGTCGCGGCGTCTTCTCTGAACTGAAAGCTTAAACTCGTGTGCTCCGATCAGGACAGACTCAGCTTTAGTCCTGGAGTTCATTTGGCCGTCTTGCCCTCGGCCGGCGTCTCTCCGTTATCCAGAGTCTTGAGGAGACGGAAGAGACCGGCGGCTTCACGGATCCGACTGAACTCGATGCAGAAGGCCTGCACCTCGATGAACAGATCCTGGACATTAATGATCTTGTTCCTGATGAGGGACTGGAGGAAGACGCAGACCAGGCGCACCAGACGGTTCTTCAGGAGACACAACAGAACACAAACATCTGAGGAACGTCATGAGACACGACATCTCTTCATCGATGGCCGGTTCGTTACGATCGGATACAACTATTAAAAAATCTCCTCTTTGCAATATATATTAGACATCTACGATAGAGAACTCACAGAACATGATCCTGACTGAATATCCTAATGATTTAAAGTGAAGTGTGTGCTGCAGGGTCATAAACGATTATGAAAGCCATCATGTGACCAAATAGCTGCTGTAACATGTCTCTATATAACACCGATCACAGTAATAAAACCAGACTGAATGCATACATTATAAACACTTCATATTGTTGGTTTATGCGGTGAAGAAATCTCGTGTTCTCCTTCAGTCAGCAGAAACACGCCACAAACACGTGATTCGGAGCGGTTTCATTTCACACGTATGACATTATTTGACATCTAAGACTGATTTGAAGGTCAGAATTATGATCAGAGACAGAGGTCATATAAGCAGACTGTATATTATATGTAATAACAATCGTTTGTGTGGGATGAAATTATACATCTTTAATGCCGAACATCATTAGGATATTAAATAAACAAACATCATGTTCATACAAATATATTATTCATTTGAACAACTTTAAAGGAGATTTTTTTTTTTTGCTCCCTCAGATCCCAGATTGTATCTCAGGTAAATATCGTCCGATCTGTAACCAGACGTCAATGATTTAAGATTTATGCATAACTGGTTTAGTGGTGCAGGCTCAGATATATTCTCTCGTGTTGATGTAAAGTTATTTTTCTAGTTCTTTTAGAAAGACAGTAAGTTCTTTCATCGAGTCGGGACACGTCATTAATACTGATCTCCTGAAGGCCATCGAGAGGCGTTTACCTGCATGTATTTGTCTTTGATCTGTTCACACGTGGAGATGCAGTTGGAGATGTAGAGATGGATGAACTCGGGAGGAAGGTCCACCGCTGTCGTTAATCTACAGAATGAAGAACAAACACATGCTCAGAACGACACGCTCCCATCTGCGCTGTATAACCCGGACGGGAAGGACGGAGCACCTGTTGACCACCTCCATGGAGTGCAGAGACATGTCCATGTTGACCAGGACCGAGAAGTACTCCGTGATCTGGCTGGAGGACATCAGCTTCAGGAGCATCTCGATGGCCACCAGGGGGTTGTTCTCCACCAGGTCTGGTAGTTTGGCCGGGGTCAGGCCGATGTGGTACACCAGCTTCGGGTCCTTCTCCAGTTCACCCAGCAGCTGATGAGAGACAAGCAAAGCTGATGCCCTTCATTTATTAGATCTGTTACTGTAATGAAGATTGTACAGACGCAGGCTACTGCTCAAAAGATTTACACGTACAGGCTGCATTTATTCGATCAAAATGAAAGTGAAATATTATTAGGATGTAAATCAGCAGTTTTCTCTGTGAATGTGTGCTAAAGTGCAAGTGTATTTTCTTCATCGTTACTCCAGTCTTCAGAAATCATAATATTATACTGTAACGTTTCTGATTATTAACGGTGTTAAAAACAGATGTGCTGCATGATATTTTTGTATTTTTTAATATTTCAGGATTCACAGATGAACAGAAGGCACTTTATTTTGTAAGGTTATAAATGTCTATAAAACAATCAATGATTCTCTTGATCTGTTAGTCGGGTCTGTCCAGAGCTCATGTCCAACTTCAGCCCGCTGCGTTTCTATAAACAACATTAATCTAAAAACAGTGGAGGAAACGGAATAAAATGCTGCACAAGACATGAGCGTTCTTGAAGCTCACGCACGGCTTTAACGTGTCCGGTCATATCCTCATCTGTAAACGATTCAAGAGAGCGTGTCCGGTTCTGCATAAAGGTTTCTCCTGAGAGAGGAGACAATAAAACACTAACTGTGCTGAAACATCAACATGTAGTGCAGGAACTGTAAAGAAACGCTTCATAAAGAACGGTGAGACTGTGATCAAAGTGAAAGTGTTTCTGTAGAATCTTAAACTATATTCACTGCTAGGTTAGTTCTCATACGCATGCATTAGTTGGTCATTTCTAAAGCTGATATAATTATTGCTGTTGAAAAAACAAACAAGCACTTTATATGGGTTTTTTTCCCAGATACATTATTACAGTCAAAAAGTACTTAATGCCAGCGTTTATGAAGGCCACGTGTTTTATGGAAATAAAGACCAGCCTACCCAGGTCATTATTTGCCCAGTAAATGATAATAACATTTTTAGACTTAAACTTATTTTTTCAGAGAGATTCCTAAAATATTAGTTTTCTCTTTATTAAGACCGATTGTTAAGCGCCGTTTCGTTTGAAGGACATCGGGCAGGATGTGGGAATCTTTCTTTTGTTAATAGAATTAAAAAATAGAAATAAAAAAAGAAAATTGGGCTTTTTTTGTCTGATTAATCGAAACAATAATCGTCTAATCAAAAAGTTTATTTTGATAATAGATTAGTTGGTTTCAGCTGGTCTTTACTGTCACTTTTGATCCATTTAACGCAGCCTTTGTCACGTTCCCTGGACTTTGTTATTGTTTTCATCTCGTGCCATGTGTTCCCTGTGCCCTGCCTTTCCTCCATGTTAATTGTATGATTGTCTGCAGCCGTGTCTCGTCAGTGTTGTCAATTACCCCGTGTATTTAAGTGCTGTGTTTTGAGTTCTGTTTGTCCGAGCGTCAAGGTCTATACTCAATGTCCTTACCCGATGTCTACACCTGTGTTTATCCTGCCTGCCTGCCGTTGTATCTTTATTTTGCCATTTTTGAAATTAAATCCATTTACGTTTACTTTACGTGTTGTGCACTTCGTCCCGCGAAAGCGCAACCGTGACAGCCTTGATGAAGAAACATATCAAAACTATTTTACCAACACACTGCTGACGTGATGTATATGAAGACAAGACAATTAAAGTAAGGTTATTATCTGCAGAACTGTGTTCATCACTAATAATAATCAGAAAAGTTACCTTTTATTATATTAGCATGATGAACAGCTTAATTTTTAGAAAAGTAATTTCTCGATGGAAAGTATTAGTGTTTGGGGTGAGAGTGTGTGTGTGTGTGAGTGTGTGTGTGTGTCTGTGTGTGTGTCTGTGTGTGTGTGTGTGAGAGAGTGTGTGTGTGTGTGTGTGTGTGTGTGTGTGTGTGTGTGTGTGTGAGTGTGTGTGTGTGTGTGAGTGTGTGTGTGTGTGTGTGTGTGTGTGTGAGAGAGTGTGTGTGTCTGTGTGTGTGTGTGTGAGAGAGTGTGTGTGTGTGTGTCTGTGTGTGTCTGTGTCTGTGTGTGTGTGTGTCTGTGTGTGTGTGTGTCTGACGTCTGTCTGTGTGTGTGTGTGTCTGACCTGCGTCTGCTGGGCGGCAGACAGTGGACTCTTGAAGGCCTTGGCCATGATGCGCTTGATCTCGACTCCGGTCCCGTTGCGCACACACATGGAGCGGTCCCACTGTATCCGGTGGTCCGGCTCACACGGGTTTAACCAGGACAGCTCGTCCTCACACACCAGCAGCGGCGGAGCGGGCCGGATGAACTCGGGACGGAAGTGACCTGACAAAGGAACAATCTCCTGATGACTTTATCACACCTTTCACAAGCTGATATGATTCTCTGTAACACTTTATATTGGGAGGACTTAACTACTATGTATTTGCATAAAAAAAATGAGTTATTACGCACTTCTTGTAATTCATATTTTACTGTGAAGTACTCCTGCTGCTGTGAGGTGGATCTGGGTAAGATCAGGGTAGGTTTAAGGGAGTGTACTTACAGAAACTAATCACAGGGGTATTATTATTAAAATATAAGCACAATGTAAAAATATGTATGTACATGAGTGCATCGTACTAAATGATTAATTTAACATTTTAAGATCAGAGAAAAACGTTTTAGGAAAGAAAAAAAAAAGATGTGTGTTGTCTTTACATTGTTTAGAGTATTAAAAAAAAGTTTAAAATGATATTTCATCCATAAGTTAAATACTTCATTTCTTTAAAAAACTGAAAGACATGAATAAACATCTGCAAAAGCAATTTTTGAAATCACCAATAAGTTTTTAGTTTGATATTTTTGTTTTAGCAAACTTCGTATAAATATGATTCTCAACTACAACAGAATTATTTGATATAAACCGTTTTTCTTTCTGCAAAATGTGTGTAAAATAGTCATAAACGGGTTCTCTCATTATATACAGTGTCTCTAGAAACTAAATCTAGTTTGTTTTTGAAGGCAGTTTAATGAAAGGAGAAGTGTAATAATGAGAGTAATAACTGACAAGAGTTCATCATAATAGCTCATATTTTATAGAACACTGAAATATATTTCTTTCCCTATTAATTTGTTAGGTCTCCTAAAATAAACACGCTTTTAGTCATATTTTACTTTGGAAGAGTTTCGGCGCTCTTTACAGGACATCAGACTCAAAGCTGTGAGTCTCAGAGAAACCGAGTAGAATAAGAGGAGGATGCAGGGGTTAAATCTGAGTCGTCTGAGTTCGAGTGAATTATGAGGAAACGTTCTTCTTCTTCATACTCACTCTCCAGGGGAGGCCGTGGACCGGTCACCAGAGACTCTGTGATCTGATTGGCCACCGAGCTGTCGAAGCCCGAGTTGGAGGAGTCCGGGTCAGGGTCGCTGAGCATGCTGGGAAAACTGGCCTTACTCTGAGTGGGCAGCTCGGACTGACGCTCTGAACCAAACACACAAACATCAGTCAAACAGAAAGAAGGCTCTTCTGCTCATCAAAGATGCTTTTATTTCATCAAAAACACCTAAATGTGAAATATATTAATTCAGCAGCAGCTGTTTTCTGTGTGAAAGTGTGATTTATTTCAGCATCATTCCTGAAAATCCCTTTCAGAAATCATAACAATAAACTGATTTACTGATCATTTCTGATTCTTGAAAACAGTTGTGCTCCTCAGGATTTTTGTGGAAACTGTGACACATTGAATTTTTTAGGATTCACAGATGAATATAAGTTCAAAAGAACAGCTTTTATTTGTAACAGAAAACCTTTGTACCATTATAAAGGCCTTTAATTAAATTCAGTTTTAATTACTTCTGACCCTAATCCTTTGAACTACAGTGTACATTTCACTCAAAAGAAAATCATTACTGTAATATATGTCTTATATATTTTAAAAAGTGCTAACAATGTATATGCATGTATATAATAATAATAATAATAATAATAATATGATGCTTTAGTAACATTTGATCAATTTAATTACCAACTTTGGAATGAAAATGTGTCACAGTTTCCACAAAAATATTGAGCAGCTCAACTGTTTTCAACACTGATAATAATCAGAAGAAATGATCAGTAAATCAGTATATTCTTCTGATTTCTGAACATCATGTGACTCTGAAGACTGGAGGAATGATGATGAAGATCACAGAAATAAATAACAATAATAATATTTGACATTTTTTAACATTTTTTATCAAATGAATGCAGCCTTGCTGAGCAGAAGAGACTATTTTATAAAAGATAAACAATAATAAGTATGTTTTCGAATAAGCCAGGTTTATTTCAGTTAGTCTGACGTGTTCTCAGTTAATTTGGTTCAAAATATCTAACTGAAATAATCCTGATTTATTTGATAAACTTGTTTTATATAACAGCCCCCAGTTGATTAAGTGAATGAAAGCAGACAGAACAACAAACATGAAGTGTGAGTGTGTGTGTGTGTGTGTCTGTGTGTGTGTGTGTGTGTGTCTTTGTGTGTGTGTGTGTGTCTTTGTGTGTGTCTGTGTGAGTGTGTCTTTGTGTGTGTGAGTGTGTGTGTGAGTGTGTGTCTTTGTGTGTGTCTGTGTGAGTCTGTGTGAGTGTGAGTGTGTGTGTCTTTGTGTGTGTGTGTCTTTGTGTGTGACTGTGTGTGTGTGTGTGTGTGTGTGTGTGTGTGTGTGTGTGTGTGTGTGTGTGTGTGTACCGGCGAGGGCCAGCTGCAGGCCGCTGATGTCTATGGTCTGAGGCGTGGAGCTCACATCCATGCTGGACACTTGTCTCGGCGTCTTCTTGAAGAGTTCTCTCGGCGGAGCGAGCATCAGCTGAGACAGGAAGAACTTCTCCGGCAGCGTGATGGGAGGAAGAAAACCTGCACGGAAACAACAGAGAAGATGCGTGTCTTACAGCGGAGCGCTGCTTTGCCCTCAAACAGAGCGCTCCTCATCCTGCCTACCAGAGAGCGTCTTCTCCTGCTCCTCTCCGGCGGGCGACGGGTTCAGCAGGTGAGCAAACACGGCGGCGAAGGGGTTAGCGGCCAGCGGCTCGGTGCGGTACATCTCCCACAGCAGATAGAGAGCGGTCAGCCGCTGAGGGGCACTGGGCAGCAGGTCCGGCTGCTGGAGCAGCATCACCAGAACAGAGCCCACCCGGAAGTGCTCGGCTTTACCGAAGCAGTGGTGGAAGGCCGTGGACAGCTGCTCGAAGCTGTTGCTGCAGGCGTCGTCCGACATGATGCCCAGCAGATTGGACAGCTCTTTAGGAGCCAGAGTCATGGTGCTTCTGTCAGACGAGCCTCTGGATCAGCGGCAGAACTGCAGAGAAACAACGGGCTGATGATGCGAGGACGTGAAGCTCGGGTTTCATCAAAACCAGTCATGAAAGCATTCTTTCCAGTCATGTCTGATTTGTTAAGATCAGACAACATCTGACTGAGATACAACTAGAATCTGAGCAAAAACTAAACAAAAACTAAATCTCCTTTCAAGTTGTTCAAATGAAGTTCTAAGCCATGCATACTACTAATCAGAAATTAATTTTTGATATATTTACATGTCTTCATGGACCGTTATTTTTACTTAATATCCAATCATTTTTGGCAGCAATGGATCTTTTTGACCCATACACTGTATTGTTGGCTATTGCTGATAATATATTGCTTCTGTGCTCCAGAGACATACATATGATGATCTTCCTACGATGAAAATGCGTGTAATGAAAATAAATGGGAGATATAAATATCACTGTATCTCCAGTATATATATATATATATATATATATATATATATATATATATATATATATATATATATATATATATAAGGAGGATGAGCTATAAATGATCTGAACATCTGAAATATGACTATACTTGATCAAAATCAGTCAAAAACGTTTCTAAAATTACACTAAAAAAGCTTTTACTGAATAAACTACCCTGAACTATCAGTCCGAGACAGAAGAGGCTCTTTCTTATAGTTGTTATTAAACTAAATTATAAACTTCGATTCAAATCTTATCTAAAAGCTCCAAACAAACAGCGTGTGGTCAATATAAGCCCGCTTCACACGGAGCTGTCTATGTAGTGAACTCGGTGTGTTTTGAAACACATTCAGTAACAATAACATTTACCTGAGTGGAGTTCATTTAACCCGTCCCGCCGGCTCATGAATATTCAAAGAGAACAGACGCTGCGGCGCTGATATAAGTGTCGTATGAGCGATTACACGCGGTTATATTCCACTAATTCGATTATTTCTCCTGTTTGACAATCTGAATAAATTCTTCACTTCCAGTCGCAACCGTTGCCGCTGAGCGAGCGAGCGCTTCCTGTGGGGCGAACGGAATTATGGGAGACGTAGTTCGTTCGATCAAGGGTACAAAGCGAAGTGTTAAAATCAAATACCGCGTCCATGTAAAACCTGACCGTTTGTTTTTAAGCGCAGACGTAAAATTGTCTTCTGTATGCGTTATTAAAAATGAAACACACGCGCGAAAAACGCAAAACGGTCGACTGACCCGGATGTGATTGTGTATTCCGCTTTGTATGTGACCCACAATCCACCGCGCTTCCTTTCCCTCGTTCCCCGTACAGAGTGAGTATCTTCCTCTCGTTCGTGTTTCATAAATCCAGCATCATCCGCGTCATTAATCGCTAATAATTCAGCGTAAAGTCGCTTTTGAGTGTCTAGTAACTTCATCAGTCGCTCTGAAGCGTTTTGTTGTGTTTTAAGCGCCGATGTGAGGAATTAGAGAGAGTTAATGCTAAAGCGTCGTTCTCTGACAGGGAACGGAGAACGTGTAGATAACGCCTTAAACTAGCTGTTTTACCAGAGTGAAGCGACAAAGTGCGTGAATGAAGGAACGGTTGTGTTTTGATAATCGTTTCTTTCCCTACATAGTTAACACGACTCTTCTGTACGAAGCTGTACATCCGCTTTTATCGTAACGCTCAAATATGAACGTTCACTGGTTATGGTGAAGTGTGCAGTGCATGACTGTCCTTGTAGTGTACTACACACCGAGAAGTGCTAAAAGGATGCAGAGCTGGCACACTGTTAGTGCACCACCTGTAGTGTTCAGTGTCTGTGTTCTGTGTTTTAGATGGCACCTAAGAAGGGCGAGAAGAAGAAGGGCCGCTCGGCCATCAATGAGGTGGTGACCCGCGAGTACACCATCAACATCCACAAGCGCATCCACGGCATGTAGGTCCCTCCAGAACATCAGGTCCTCGAGGCCTCCTTTCAGATCAATCCAGTTGGAGTTATAGTTCAAAAGATGTGCAATAAAGTACGCCCGGGATGCCCAGAGGGTGAGCAGACGACTGTTTTGGTTTAATCTAACCCTTCACCTCCTCTCTTTCCTGCAGCTCCTTCAAGAGGAGAGCTCCTCGGGCGCTGAAGGAGATCCGCAAGTTTGCGGTGAAGGAGATGGGAACGCCTGACGTCCGTATCGACACGCGTCTCAACAAGGCTGTGTGGGCCAAAGGTGTCCGGTGAGTGTGTGTGTTCACGGCCGCTCTGGTCCTGTGTGTGTGTGTGTGTGTGTGTGTGTTGCTGACTGACGCCGGTGTTCTGCAGGAACGTGCCGTACCGCATGCGTGTGCGTCTGTCCCGGAAACGCAACGAAGACGAAGACTCCCCGAACAAGCTGTACACCCTCGTCACATACGTCCCCGTCACCACCTACAAAGGTGAGGGTTCACTAACCAGAGGGCATGCTTACCTCACTACTGAGGGTAGAACTTTATGAAGTGTGGTATCTACAGCTGTAACACTTCACTCAATACTCATGATTTAACTCCATTGTTACCGTAGTAGAGTACTCGGGGGTGGATGGAAGGGTAAAGAACGAGAGGAACTCTACACTTAATAGTTTGCATGTAAAGCCCAAGATGGTGTATAAAGAGTAACGCTTTCTTCAGCAGAGTGTTGAGTCGTGTTCCTGAGGTTTATCACGTCAGAGCCGGACCAGTGTTACTTGCTACACAAACCTAGTTACTGGACCAGCGCACAGGGGTTTATTTTCTAAGAGTTAGAGTTATACAGAGACAACTAACATTGCAGACGAGTTCCAAAATTCAATTATAAAGTCAGAATTGTGAATTCTATGAATGTGCAGCTGCACGATTTTACCAAGATCGGTTCTGAGAACCAGTCGATTGAGACAAAATCATTTGCATGTTATAAAGTTGGAATTTTGTTTTTTTTTCCTCGATTGAGAAACAGAGTTTTGAGTTGGAGTCAGTGAAATCTAAACAATTGTAGAAGTATGTTTTCCTCAGTTGATCTTCACAGTTTCAGGGGCTTTATAAAGTCAGGACTGATGGATTGCAAGACACTCGAGTGTAAGACTAACTGTTCTGAGAAATAACTTCTGACTTTTGTAATCGAGAGACTTCAGCTTGCAGTTGTTAGTCAAGTTTATTTATTCTTCAGTGGAGATGGGCTTCGTGTGTCTTGGTCCTCAGACCTGAGCGTTAATGATGTTCATATTTCTGAAGGAAAGTCTGTTTGAGACTCTATATATATATATATATATTATATTAAAACATCTAACGCTTCTCTCTCTCTCTCTGTGTGTTCACAGGTCTTCAGACTGTAAACGTGGATGAAAATTAAGTTTCTCTTCATGTTTGTTGGAATAAAAACATAAAAGGATTGTGTTTGTGGATGATTTATTTCTTGTGAGAGAACAGGATCAGCAGAAGAACACAGATCACATGAACTCCTTTAAAGCTGTAGTTCATCAGGAAGCCTTGAGGTCTGATTGTTTCCTCCGATCATAAATATATAACGCTACATCTTCTGAAAAGTGGACTCTTGATTCTCACAGCATTGAACCTGGTCCCTTTGGATTTCACCACGTTTAGCTAAAGCTGAAGGTTAAGGCACTTAAGAGAAAGACAACCGTATATCAAATACATGTAAGAAACTAAAAGTAGAGCGCTCTGTTTGTTCAGAGGATCACCCAGCAGACTTTAACACGCTGAGAAAAACGTTCTTCCATTTCTGTCTCAGCAAACATCTAAACATCGCTTCAAGATTTACTGGAGCCTCAAAACCTGTGTTTTCTGGAAAGGTTTTGCTTAAAGAACCCCTTTGGCCGTTAGAAAAATTCATTTATTGAACCTAAAAGGGAAAAGAATGCTATTTTTATGAACAAAAAACACACTTCATCCGATCGCAGGGTCGTGAGATAAACTACAAGTTATAGTTTCTTAGGGGTAGAAAAAAAAAAAACAATTCTGCAAGAAAATAAATCAGAACTACAAGATTAAAAAGTCATGACCTTTTGTCAAAAAGCACGACTTCATGTTCATTAACTTAAAAAGACGTTTAGAGCAGAAATAAGACGCTAGACGATGCTGAAAGACCGTTTATAAACTGATTCAGGACCAGGTCTAGTAATAGATGCTTCCTTCATGCGGTCGGTGAGGTTTTGAGTTGATCTCCGCAGCAGAGCTGAATACTGATGAACACACACACACACACAGAGAGAGAGAGAGAGAGAGCTGGCTCAGCGGGCGAGGGAGTCCGGCTCACCTCAGGACGAGATCATCAGCAGCCCGGCGCGCTCCTGATACTGCCGGGGCTTGGCGGCGCTCATTCTAGCGCTCAGCTCCACGGGCCGCTCCAGGAAGTTGACCAGCACCTGCTCGGTCAGCAAGGAGGCCAGGATCTGCTCGAAGCTGGCGGCCCAGTGCTCCTCGCTCCGGCTCGGCCCGCTCTGATGAGCCTCTCCGATCTGCAGCACCAGGCTGGCCACCATCCCGATGGCCTGGAAGAGCTCGGCCTCGCCCGGCTCGCCCTGAAACATGCTGTAGAGCGTCTTACAGAACTGGATGAACTGCCGCTGACGGACACAACAGGGGCAGAGGTCACCGGGTCAGCAGGAATATTGATTGGGGAAAAAAAGTTTGATGGGTTAATATTTGATTACGAGGAAATAAAAACAAGCGTTAGTTTTGTAACGGTACATTTCTCCGTTTTTTAATTGATTTCTTTGCATTTTATGTTTTAAAAATCTAATATTTTCATTTTATATCATTAGCCATTACATATGAGACATTACATTAAACGTTAGCCAAATCTACTGAGAAATGGAACACAGTCTGTAGATCACACACACACACACACACACACACACACACACACACACACACACACACACACACACACCTGGTTCATGTGAGGAAGAGGCTTCTCGTTCTTCTCCTTTCCTCTTTTCAGGTCCTGAAGCATCTGCTGCAGCTGCTCTTCATAACTCTTCCTCTCTCCTGCAGACACACCACAAGAGAATCATTACACTCACACACACACACACACACACGCTCTCTCACACACACACACACACACACTCATTCACACACTCACTCACACACTCACACACACACTCACTCACTCACACACACACACACACACACACACACACACACACACACACACCGTTGGGCAGGTTGACATAAAGAGGTCTGGTGCTGGACAACACAGGACTCTTCAGAGGAGACAGGTCTTCTGCATCTTCACTCAGAGCTGAGAACAAAACACACACACACACACACACACACACACACACACAATGATGACAATTATCTTCAGAAAAACCCCATGTTCATATTGAACTGACTCACAGAACTGAAATAATCCTTTGTAATGACTCTACTGCTGCTTTAAAGCTGAAACTGAGCTTGTTTCATGATTCTGCAGCATTAACTTATTTCCTGTATTACAGTGAAGCTGTGCTGAAACTCTCTTTATTGTAAAGCGCTGTAGAAGTAAATCTGTCTTGACTTTAATCAGTACTTCTTTCCAGTAAAAACACTAAACATCCTTAAATCAAGACATTGATATCAATTATGCTATCATTTAATACAATATCAATTAAGATATCATGACTTGTTTTCCGGATAAAAAAAAAATATATAAATAAAAATCAATTTCTGCTTAAAAATAAATATGTAAAAAAAAAAAAATGTGACTTTTCCTTTGACTGAATGAGATTTATTATTTTTTCTAATTTAAAAGAATTTTTTTTTGTTCGATCAATTTCATGGCTAATGTCCTAAATCATTTTTTGTTCTCAAGTAGATTTATCTTTAGAAAATATTCAGGGATTCTGCAGATTTTATGATAATAAATTAAATATTGTTTTAAATACTTGTATAGATGTTTAAGACTGAAGAGTCGTAGGAGTTTATATTTATTTAATGTCATGTCAGCATCCTGGGCTGTTTTCAAGGTAAAAACTATTTAAAAAATACCACTTGTATAACAGATACAATAAAAACCAGCAAACAAACAAGTAATATTACATAACATATTTTAGATTAACATATGATCAAAATTCTAACCAATTAAAAGAAAATTGAAGGAAATGTAATGTTTCCTAAATGTAAATGTCTACACAACACAGCAATGAGTTTTACTTTATATATGTTCAGTTCATTTCAAGTGCTTCACATATTTTTAAATATTTCAATTCCAGATGTTTTAGATGTTTAAATATTTGTACTGGAAAACAAAAGAAAAGAAAAGACTGAATCAGTGAAAGGTAATGATAATGAAGAGCACACTGTTCTGTGGTGTGTGTGTGTGTCTGTGCGAGTGTGTGTGTGTGTGTGTGTGTGTGTGTCTGTGCGAGTGTGTGTGTGTCTGTGTGTGTGTGTCTGTGTGTGTGTGTGTGTGTGTGTGTGTGTGTGTGTCTGTGTGTGTGTCTGTGCGAGTGTGTGTGTGAGAGTGTGTAAGTGTGTGTGTGTGTGTGTGTCTGTGCGAGTGTGTGTGTGAGAGTGTGTAAGTGTGTGTGTGTGTGTGTGAGAGTGTGTGTGTGTGTCTGTGTGTGTGTGTGTCTGTGTGTGTGTCTGTGTGTGTGTGTGTGTGTGTGTGTCTGTGTGTGTGTGTCTGTGTGTGTGTGTGTGTGTGTGTGTGTGTGTGTGTGTGTGTGTGTGTGTGTGTGTGTGTGTGTGTGTGTGTGTGTCTGTGTGTGTGTGTGTGTGTGTGTGTGTGTGTGTGTGTGTGTGTGTGTGTGTGTGTGTGTGTGTGTGTGTGTGTGTGTGTGTGTGTCTGTGTGTGTGTGTCTGTGTGTGTGTGTCTGTGTGTGTGTGTGTGTGTGTGTGTGTGTGTGTGTGTGTGTCTGTGTGTGTGTGTGTGTGTGTGTGTGTGTGTGTGTGTGTCTGTGTGTCTGTGTGTCTGTGTCTGTGTGTGTCTGTGTGTGTCTGTGTGTGTGTGTGAGAGTGTGTGTGTGTGTGTGTGTGTGTGTGTGTGTGTGTGTGTGTGTGTGTGTGTGTGTGTGTGTGTGTGTGTGTGTGTGTGTGTGTGTGTCTGTGTGTGTGTGTGTGTGTCTGTGTGTGTGTGTGTGTCTGTGTGTGTGTGTGTGTCTGTGTGTTCTCTCAGATCTGGACCTGCAGGGACGTGAAGGCGATACAGGAGCCGGATCTTCTCGCTCAGCTCAG
The DNA here is from genome assembly GCF_018831695.1 of Puntigrus tetrazona. Classification (NCBI taxonomy): domain Eukaryota; kingdom Metazoa; phylum Chordata; class Actinopteri; order Cypriniformes; family Cyprinidae; genus Puntigrus; species Puntigrus tetrazona. The sequence goes on from NW_025047844.1 coordinate 149,591, forward strand.
CACAGAACAGAACGTCTGCAGAGAATCAGAACACACACACAGCTGTCTCGTCAGGGCATGATCTTTTCTTTCTAGGGCTGTCAATCAATTAAAGGTTTTAATCTAATTATTTGCTCAACACATTTGGCTCTGAAAATCCCCACAATAGATTACTTAAATGAGGAAGTCTCACGTTTCATTACAAACTCTAGCTTTAGAAAGAAATGTTTAGTTTGATTGAATATGACCTGCATTTCACAAAAACATTTAGGCTTCAATGGCCTTACAAACCATGAAACATAAAAGAAGAAAATCTGTGAAACACCTTAATATTGTTTGTTCACAGGATGAAAGTCTACAGAATACCTTCTTTTATGCTCCACAAAACATCCTGAAGCATTATTATTATTATTATTATTAATGAAACACTCTAAATAAGAAACTAAATCTTCCAGCAGGTGGCAGTACATGTCTGAATCATTGATTCATTCGATCAGGCGATCCGTTCAGGAAGTAAGCAGGCAGTGAAATATTCAGGTTTTTTACGAGCGCAGATAGTAATGCTAGTTGAAAACGCTAATGTTTCCCACATCTCAGACCTCACGCCCGAGTCAAGAAAATACTATATAACTAGTAGCTGCCAAGTGGTTATCAGTCTTACGCTTCCAATACAAATAAGACCAAACTAAGTTTAATAACTGACTGTGCCCAATCTTTAAGAAAAAACTTTTTGAGACTAGTCTAAACTAGTTCTTAGTTCTTTATTTACCCTTGTCAGAGCTCAAAAAAAGCACTTCTCAAATCTCTAGGCACGCTCTCTCGTTCCTCTTGTGGTCAGTAAGCGTCCTATCTCTTGACATGTGTTTATGTCCGAGGCGTACCCATCATCTGAGCGAGCTGCGGGAAGCTGACGAGTCCGTCTCGGTGCTGGTCCAGCAGGGTGAAGGCCCGCTGGGCGACGGTGTCCGTGTGCGGCCCGCAGCTCCACGGAGTCAGCAGCTCGTACACACTCTTAAACTGAGCTCGGTCCAGCACGTATCGGTCCGAGCCGCCGGCCGCCGCCGGAGGAAGAGGAGGAGACGACGACGAAGAGCCCTCGGACCAGTACAGACTGATCAAGTGCTCCGTCTGCAACACAAACCAGCCTCAGCACTGAGACGTCACCCCCAGCGCCACGGAAACTACTTCCAGAGAGGAACTAATCACCTCACTTACTGATTACATTACTGAGTTACTTCTTATTTAAAGAAATGTGTTACGTTAGTGACCAAGTTGATCATGGTAATTAGTGATTATGTTAATTAGTGATCACGTTAGTAACGTAACATTACTTTCCATAATAAAAATAATTTAGTGATTACATTAGTTACTTTTTATGGGAAGTAATGCGTTACATTATTTATTGAATACGTTACTTACTGATTACATTACTTAGTTACTTCTTATTTAAAGAAATGTGTTACATTAGTGACCAAGCTGATTATGTTAATTAGTGATTATGTTAATTAGTGATCACGTTTGTAACGTAACATTATTTTCCATAAAAAGTAACTAAGTTGATCATGTTATTTAGTGATTATGTTAGTTACCTTTAACGGGAAGTAATACGTTGCGTTATTTTACATTATTAGTTACTTTTTATAGGAAGTAATGCGTTACATTATTTAGTGATTACAGTAGTTACGTGTTATGGAAAGTACTGTGTTACGTTACTAAGTGATTGTTTTTTAGTGATTACATTAGTTACCTTTAATGGGAATTAATGCGTTATGTTACTAAGTGATTACGTTACTTAGTCGCTTTTTATGGAAAGTAATGCGTTACATTATTTACTGATTGCGTTACTTAGTAACTTAACATTACTTTTCATGAAAAAAATTGAGATCTGGCCAGGGCTTTAAATGTTCGACTATTAGCCTAGCAGAGCTGATTTATCGAAGGTCATTGGCAAAGAGATTTGTTTAAAATAAATGTGATTGAATGTATAAATTATATTTATCTTATTTAAAGCTGCAGTCAGTAACTGATTAATAAACAACACAACACTGTAACCAGAGCTACAAGTTTCACTGAAGTTCTCATATTTACTCTGATATTTCCTTCTAAATTAAAAAGTAGTGCATTACTTTACCTAAAGTAATCTGATTACATAACAGGAATCCAACACTATACAACTAAAAGTAAACCAAGTCTATACCAAGGGAAAGAAAAAACAAACATTAACTCTTATTTAATGTGACAAAACCACAACATTAGTGGCCTTCAAATAACACACACATGCATGTACTCTCATGAAAATAAAAGAGCTGACTATTAACACTATAGAAGAGTGAGTGTGGCACCTTGAAGAGGTCGTAGAGCTCGGACAGGTCTTCAGGAGACAGAGACACATCCGGAGTGACCAGACGCAGCTGCAAACACACACACACACACACACACACTCTTAACCTCAGGACACAGAGGAGTGCAGAAGTGTTTTAGAGAAGCTGAAGGAGTCTCACAGCGTTGTCTTTGGTGGTGTCCTCGTGAGCCTGCAGCACATGAACGCGGTGGCGGCATCGCAGCATCTCCACCTGCTTCACCGTCACGCCGCCGAATTTCTGACAGCAACCAGAGCAAGAAGAAGAACAGACGATCAAAACAACACCAGATGAGCGGGGCATCTCAGACTTCATCACGCCAGAGCAAATAAATAACCCACCTCGTACGCTTCAGTGATGAGCGTGGTGATGCTGAGATGAAGAGCAGCTCCTGCGTCTTCAGGACTGACCTCTGACTCGTCCTCGTGTCTGACCTGCTCCAGGAAACTAAACAACACACATCAGATCATGAACGTCTTCAGAGACGGAGACTATCAAACCACATCAGAAATAAATCACAAGAATTCTAACATTTTCTAAACATCAACTATTATTTTTAGTGTTCATAAAAGAAAGTTGTTTAACTGTAATAAACGGAGAACAAGCTGACTGATTCGATTCACATGAATCAAACCTAACAGGTTCAGTGAATCGATTCAAAACTGCATCAGACATTATCATTAAGGTGTTTGTCATTGTACTCTTCTACTTTATACTGTTCAGTGCTTTGATGCAACCTGTGTTAAAAGCGCTATATAAATAAAAATGATTGATTGATTGATTATGTATAAATCTGTTTTGTTATACTGCTGCACTGGGTCAAATGGGTCAAAATTAAACACATTTTTATGTAAAAAATCATTAGGATGATAAGTATCATGATCCATGAAGATACTTTGTAATTGATCTACCATAAATACATCAAAACGTCATTTTTGTTTAATAAAAGGCATTACTAGAAACTTCAAAAGGTGTTTTCCTAATATTGTCCTACTATCATCATAAAGCCGATTTCTTCAGGGTTCACCTGGTCAGGATCATGAGGGCGTGTCCGTCGTCGCTGCAGGAGCTCAGCTCAGCAGAGTTAGCGTCGAGCACCGCTAGCGCGATCTGGAAGACGGCTCTGATGCCGTGGTAGAAGAAGCAGTCGAGGACACAGAGAGCGCTGCGGAAGGGCAGAACGCTCAGGAACAGAGTCAGGAACCACGTGAGAGAGGCCGAGGCCAGCGGAGAGAGGTCAGGAACACGCTCGGACAGCTCCGGCAGACGCTCACGGATCAGCTCCTCGAACACCGACTGATCCACCTGAGCTCCTGGAGACAGGAAGTGATGTCAGCAGCGTTACAGCGGCACACACACACACCGAGGGAAGACAAAAACTAAAACATCTAAAACCAATTCAAAAAACCCCAAAACAAAACTATAATAGTAATTCTGTTCTGAACTTTTAAAAATAAATAGAAAAGAAAAAAAACATATATATATTTTGTTCAATAAATTGCACCCAATAAATTTACTCAATTAAAATACACTGGTAAAATATTATTTTTTACTTAATTCCATCAAATCGCGAGCTTGAACTAAAAAGCATGAATAAAATATGAACGATTGAAAATGCATTAATAAATTATTATTATTTAAATGATTAAGGATTGAAAATGAATTAATAAATGATTAATAATCAATATTTTCATCAACTGCTGGGAATACTTTCAGTTCAGCTTTTCTTTGATTGTTTGTTTTTTCTCTGACCCCGTTTCTGAAATGAGAACTAGACCGTTTTTTTATCTGTGGTTCTCTGAATGAGTGGCGTTCCAAGAATTCATCCCAAATCATTTCCTAGCTCATACAGTAAGAAAGAGTCGAGCGAAGCAGGAAGTGAAGCACACACCGATGACCCTGCGGTTGAAGTAGTCGGGCAGCATCCGCTCACACACAGTGACCAGCAGCCAGAACGCTTCCTCTTCTTTAGTGTACAGCAGCATCACAGACGCCAGGATGTTCATGGACTGCAGAACACACACACACACACACACACACACACACACTTCATGTACTGCACAAGCTCTGCGTGGCTGTATCTGATCAGTGTGCTGTGTATTTAACTCTTTCTCGTCTGCGTTTTTGAAAAAGGTTGACTAAACATCTGAACATGAAATACATCAAACTGATCATTCTACATGTGTTATTGTTCCTTAACACTTTCTGTATTCACATTTCACTCTCTTTCCTTTTCTGTAATTATTTTTATAGTTTCTGTGTCTTCCTCTGAACTTTCTAGAGTATAGACTCTTTCAGGAGATTCATGATAGTGCCTATTAATTTCATCTGATTATTGATAGTAGCTGGTTGAAAACTGAATGCTTTAGACTTAAAAAAAAAAAAAATCCATTTGTATAATTTTACATTTGTATATTTTATTTTTATTGTATTTGTCCTTTGTTTTTTATTTTTAACAGATGAATTCATTTCAATAATCTTGAGAATTTTTTTGGTAATATTAGTTACCCTTTTCTGTTGTGGTACGGAAATTTGTGAAAGTGTAGATGTCACAGCAACCTCATTTACAGAAAAAAAAAAAACTACTACTACTACTACTATATATATATATATATATATATATATATATATATATATATTCTTATTTTTATTTAATTATTTATTATTTAATTTATTGTGTTAGTTTTTTGCACAAAATATTTTGCATAATTTGCGTTAAATAATTGTGCATATATATATATATATATATATATATATATATATATATATATATATATATATATATATATATATATATATATATATATATATATATATATATATATATAATATTTATACAATTATATTTAGTATATATATTTAAACATTATTGAATTAGGATACATTTATTTTTACAATAAGCTTAAATAGCTTAAGCTGTTTTTTTTTTTTTTCCCAGAAAACAAGGCATATTATGTGAAGTAATTATTATCGTCAGGTTTAGATATTTACAGTAGAGAACAGGACATAAACCCTTAGTACGCGCGTGCTTTTCTGCAGTATGACTCTGATGAGAGTAGGGGAGGCTGTGGTCGTCCAGCACCTGGCAGTAGCCGATGGCGGGGTTTCTGAAGGCGTAGGCGGTCAGGACGCGGCGCAGCGCTGAGATCCCCGTCTCGTTCTGGAAGGCTGGATGCTCGGGCAGCGAGCGGTGCAGGTCTCGCTCGATCTCCTCGGTAGCGATGCTGGTCTCTCCTCTGCATTTCTCCAGAAGATCTGTGTAATAGCTGGGATGAGCCGCCAGCGAGGAACACGCGTCTGAAACACACACACACACACACACACACACACACACACACACACACACACACACACACACACACACACACACACACACACACAGACACACACACACAGACACACACACAGACACACACAGACACAGACAGACACAGACAGACAGACACACACACAGAGACACACACACACACACACAGACAGACGCTTCAGAATGATGCTGACACCAGTTTCTAACACTAAATAAACAAGGTCATGTGACGCTGAAGACTGGAGTAATGATGCTGAAAATTCAGCTTTTCATCACAGAAATATAACACACACATATTCAGAACATTGTAAAATTGCATTTTAGATCAAAATAATGTAATGGTAAACAGAATTAATTGTTTATATAATCTCTAAAGTGTGTAACAGTGTAACTGATTTGTATGATGCATGTGATGAAGTCTTGTATGAGGAGCAGATGACCTACAAACAAATGATCATCTCTACACAAAACAGCAGAAGAGGAAGTGAGTCTCCGCTCGGAGGTTTAAGCCAGACAAATATAGAATGACTGAAACCACCATGGAAGCGACTTTCTTTTGTTCTGTGTCACCCTGCCAACTTCTCTCTTTCTTCATTTCCATCTCTCACCGGAGAAGTTGAGCCACAGCTCTCCACGCAGGGACTCGGGGATGCCCAGCGCCACCAGCTTACGGATTTTATCTGTGCGAAACATGTGGACGCCGCGGCCGAACTCCGTGAAGTGATCCTCCCACAGACGCTCTCGAACCTGCTCCGTGTTCTGATGGAGACAAAGAGAAAACATGAGTGATCCTGAAACTGAGCTTTAATCGTCATCTGAAAGCTGAATAAATCATCTCTCCATTGACGTCTGGTTTATGAGCGGACAATATACGCCTGAGAAACAACGATTAGAAAATCTGGAATCTGAGGGAGTAAAAAAATATATATATTGAGAAAAACACCTTTAAAGTTCTTCCAAAGAAGTTATTAGCAATGCATATTACTATTTCTAGAAATTAAGATTTATTGTAGGAAATTCAGAAAATATCTCCATGGAACATGATCTTTACTTAATATCCTAATGTTTTTTTGCATGTATAATTTTGACTCATAGAATGTTTTGTTGTCTATTTCTACAAAAATATCTGTGCACATTTTAATAAATATTAAAATAAATATTACAGAAGGCAATTGGTTACCAACACATGTGGAGCAACATGAGGGTAAAAAAAAATATGACAAAATGTGTCTAAAGAGAGTATACCATCTACTTATTATGTCATTAAAATTATTTTAAAAATGTGCATCCTTTTTATTGTGACGAATAAAATAAAAATGTCTTCATTCTGATCATGAAAATGAAAACTAAACAGAAGCTAAAATTAAAACCATAAAAATTATTTGAAACGTTTTTGGGTTTTATCAGCTGGTTGAAAATGCTACGTTTCTAATTTTACTTTAAAGGGGTCATATTCTCCAAAGAGAAAGGAAAAACTTGCGATCTCATCATATGACCTCTTTAATAATAAGTAAATAATAAGTAAATAATAATAATAATAATAATAATAAGTAAATAATAATAATAATAATAAGTAAATAATAATAATAATAATAATATATATATATATATATATATATATATATATATATATATATATATATATATATATATATATATATATATATATATATATATAAATCCAGATTAAAAATAAATAAATAAAATCAAAAAGAAAAGTAAAGTATTACTAATAATGCTGTGTCTGAAAGCGCTCTGTAGAGTGATCATGGTCAGTCAGGGGTTACTCACACAGGTCTTGTTCGGAGCGTCTGATTGGCCGGGGTGGAATGTGGACTCTGTGTGGACGGTGTGACGCAGAGCTTTATCAGAGATGACGGAGCTGCTGTCCTCCTCGTCTGACTGGACGGTGTCGTAACAGAAGGTGTAGTAGGGTGTGGTGGAGATCTAGAGAGAAGAAAACACACGCTGCTTCACTCCTCAAGGGCTTTGAAATCATTCAGCATCGTGTGCAGTGACAGATGTGTCTCAGCAGCACAGATATACGTCGCATATTTCCTACTATAAATAGATTTTTGATTAGTAATATACATAGCTAAGAACATCATCATTTTGAGATTCCATATATTTTCAAATAGTTGTATCTCTGCCAAATATTGTCTCATCCTAACAACCTATCATTTAATGGAAGCATCATTCATACAGCTTTCAGACGATATAAAACGAGACCCTTATAACTGGTTTGGTGCCCCAAGCCTTCCATGAGCAGGTGACCTGTAATAGTAAGTACACGTGTGTTTAAACGTCGCTGAGAGACGGACAGCGTTTGGGACTCATACTGAGGACTTCTTGCGCTGGTCGTGTCCGCGGATCAGGTTCTGTTTCCAGTGTAGCTCTCGGAGCCGGTGCCTGACGCTCTCCACCAGCTCGTCCCGACGGAGCAGCTCGATCAGCTGGAACGCCCGCTTACACCGGACACTGATGATGACCGGGTGAGGAAGAGCGCTGGTGCTCTCCGGCTTCTCCATGGAGAGGATCTACACACACACACACACACACACACACACGGACACACACACACGGACACACGGGGACACACAAACACACACACACACACACACACACACACACACACGGACACACACACACACACACACACACACGCGGACACACACACACACACGGGCACACACACGCACACACACGGGCACACACGGGCACACACACACGGGCACACACACAAACACACACGGGCACACACACAAACACACACGGGCACACACAAACACACACGGGCACACACACAAACACACACGGGCACGCACACAAACACACGGACACGCACGCACACACGCGGACACACACGCACGCGGACACACACGCACGCGGACACACACGCACGCGGACACACACGCACGCGGACACACACGCACGCGGACACACACACATGCGGACACACACACATGCGGACACACACACACGCGGACACACACACACGCGGACACACACACACACGGACACACACACGGACGCACACACAAGGGTTCTCATTAACACAATCTCTGCTCACGGAGCTAGTCATTAAAGCCTGATCCTGGTTTTCCTCAGGTTTTTCTCAGTTTCTGTCTCATGATGGATTTGGGGTTCACTGCCAGTCACCTTTGGCTCAATCAAGTTGGGTCTTAAAATATAGTTAATATTCAGTTATATTTAAAGATCATTCAGAGATTGCTGATCTAAAAAATTAAGATGATCAGAACAGTAACTTTCGTCTTTTGTTGAGCTGCTTTACAGATTAAACTTTGATGGCCTCCTTATTTCCTGCTTATTAATATATAGTTGCTGTGGTTTATTCTCTATCATATAAAGTGCTATAGAAATAAACGTAAAAACTAAAACATGTTCCATAACAACCGTGTTATGAAAACTACCTACTATTCATGCCTAACATGTTTCTGAATAAAGAAAGAGTGAATAATCAGTGAATTAGAAAGAGTTTAATGTTCTGAAATGAGCTGTCATTCAAATCTAAAAGTCCCTGCTGATGCATTCATCAATTTTTACGATCGTATTTTTATAACATTTATGACATTTTATTGTCTTATTAACAGTTTTATGATACTTTTTTGCCTTCATTGATACATTTATGACATTTATATATATGTCCCCTTAATGATACATTTATGTTGCTTTTTGTCCTTCTTGATACATTGACATCTTTTACGCTTACTGATACTTTTATGATGCTTTTCATCTTTATTGATACATTTATAAAAAAAATTGTCCTAATTGATACTTTGACATTTTTTTTATCTTTACTGCTACTTTTATGATATTTTTTTCCATATTAACTCATTGATAAAAGGGAGCCTGAAAGTAAAGTGTAGCTGAGCCCTTCCTGTACCTCTGCCAGGGGTATGATGAGAGTACACTGGCCCTCCTCACGGCTGCTGAAGCACAGATACCCGTCTGTGGTGTAGAGCGTGCCCGGCGTGTGGCAGCGGGCATGAGGGGTCCAAACCGAGCATGACATCACTTCCTGTAGGCGCTCGGCCCGTGGCAAGCCGAAGAGAGAGAGCACATACTGCCTGAGAGCCTGTTCCTCCAACACCCTGCGAAAGCCACACACACGCGTGCACACACACACACACACACACTTCATGAGTCACTACACAGTGATGCCTGACGGTTATCATCAGTACCGCTGCTGTTTATCTGCAGATCGGAAACAGGTGACAGATTCTGAACACCAAAGCAGCAGAGAGCAAACCCACTGCTCTATAAAAACACATGCAGCTTTCACACCTTACACACACACTCACAGCACACACACACCCACAGCGCACACACACAGCGCACACACACAGCGCACACACACAGCGCACACACACACACACACAGCGCACACACACAGCGCACACACACGCACACACACAGCGCACACACACAGCGCACACACACAGCGCACACACACACACACACACACACACACTCCCGACTGATGCACTTACAACCAAAGCTGTCACAATCTGATTCACAACCTCTGTATTCTGCAGACTGTCCTTCTCTGTTCTGCTTTACTTGTTTTCACTCTCTTTCTTGTACATGAACTTCCTCTTTAGTGAAGGAAGTACATAAGAATTAAATAAAACCGATGGTTCACAAATGATGCCTTACTTTATCATGATTTGATTGTTTGTGGATATAGAGACTGCTCCTGTAGATGTGTACCATCACTCAGAAAGATGCTGATGTTTTTTAAAG
>NW_025047844.1:165000-170000 GCF_018831695.1 Puntigrus tetrazona
AACTAGTTTCTGAGAGATCAGACTAAATAGATGCCTCAAATCAAATCAGAAAGAGTAAAGCATTCGTGTGTGATGTCTGTCAGTAACAGAAGCATCACAGTAAAAGCAGCTGATCTTTGATCTTCATTGTGTTTTTAACAAGGTAATCCTGCACTTCATAACAGCTTCAGATAAACCAGGAACAACCATAAACTCCAGAAAAACACCCCAGCTCACCAAGAGTCAGCCAACCTTTGCGAGACAAAAATAAAAGGCAATCTCTGTTGTTCTGACAGGAGAGTGGATGCTTCCAGCCTGTCTTCTGTGAGAAAGCTCCAGGGAGCCACGGAAGCTCTCACGAGTGTTTGTTGTGATTTCTTCCATGAAGGAAACTCCCAGCAGAGACAAAAGAAAACCAGGACGCGACCGTACACTTCAGATCTAACTAAAGATCCCCTCGGACCGTGATGCGGGACTCACCTGTGATTTTCCCCCCGGTGTCTCCGTGTCCTCGTCGGTGCTGCAGAAGGAAGTAATCGTTGGATCTGTTCGTCACCCAGAGCTTGAGCGCGTTTTTTAGCGCGACTTCTTCAGGAGTGATCCACATCCTCACTCGAGCTAGTGCGGCTCGTCTTGTTGTTTCTAGTACGCACTAGTCCCCTATTCCGCCCATAACTGCAGTTCCTCTTTCGGCGACTGTTTATTTCCGCTTTTTCCAGCCTTTCCTGCTCGCGGTTCCGGAGAGGGAAGTTTCATTTCACCGCCTGTGGTTTTCCTCACGAAGAAATGCCTCCGTTCGGTCGGCGCGGGAACTCCGCTGACAGGAATCAACCGAAGCCGTTTTTTTTTTATCGTCGATTCGTGCAGGTGTTTGTGAAAAGTAATTTACTGAAGCGAAATAAAAGCCTGCCGTCGCGCGCGAGCTGCGGAAAGTAGATTTTAATATCGCGAATAAACTTTCGCTGCTGAGAAACACACCTGTCTCTGTGAGTGACGGCCGCTCCTCCAATCAGAAGACGCCTCTGCCTGTCAATCTTTTGTGCGCTTGTCAGTGGAGGCGTGGCTTTGAGAGGGGCGGGGCGTGACGGGATATAGTATATTTATAAGAATAATTGCATTGTATTCAAATGTATAGATGCAAACTAAATGTCCACTATGTGTATTTATTTGTTTTGTGTATTATTTACCTTATTATTAAAAAAGTATAAAAAATGAATTGTAACTCACTTTAAGTTATAGGTATATTATACATTCACTTATTAAATATAATAACATAATTTCTTATTCAGAAATTGAAATGGGCATTACAAAAATAGGTCATATATAACACAAGAGAAAGAAGAACATAGAATATTTAAAAAAGTAAAATGCAGTTACAGTAGTTTTCATTAGATTTACTCTGTATTACTGAAATACTTCAATGATTTAAAATGCATATAAGCTTACATAAATATAAAAATATGCTCTAAGGACATTTTGCTAAGACTCCCCGGCATTAATTTAAATAGAACATATTTCAGAATGATATCACTGAAAGATTTTATTTATTTTCACCTTTGTTCATTGGTTCTATAAACATGTAGGGAATATTATATTTCAGCATTTTAGTAAGCATGAGAAAGCTATGAGCTTAATTCTAAATAAATTATAAAAAATGTTAAAAGATGTTACACAACGTCCAGCTGAAGCTTTAGTCCCATGAATGATGTGCTAATGTTTTGACAATATTGATTAGATCACATTAAAACGTTCTATTAAAATTAAAACAATTATATTATCTAAAATATTTTACAACTCTTCTTTTATCGAGACTTTCTTTTATTTTTATCGATTCTCATGTGATGTGTTGTTATGTTTATTTTGATTCCAGAGAGAGTTAATATAGGCTTTTTTTAAGCTATCATCAGTAAACATTAATAATGAACTTTATTTTTATTTCTATTTATTAAACGAGCGCCTGTCTGCCACGCCCTTCTCGTTGTTTGATTGACAGCGCGTCTGGGCTCACGTGCGCTACGCTGCGACACCATATATGGACATTCAGAAACACGCCGGAAACCGGTGCACCGCTAATAACCGTCCGGCGCGTTTCTCGTCCCCTCCACTTTATATGTTCGCATTGATCGTCTCATGCACGTATGCGTTTTGTCTGGACGCTAAAGCGTTCGTTTCGTTTTCTAAGACGATTTATTGGTGCATAAGCATAAGGAAACGCGTGTTTTTTAATTTTTTCGTTGACGTGTTCGGCCGGAAGAGTTTGAGCGACGCTCCTTCTGTTTCCGGTGCGGTGAGAGCAGAGGTGTGATTCACACACAGCAGAGCAAACAACAGATCAAACATGCAGGTTTGTGCCTTTTAAAACTCACTGTTTTATATTTGTTTCATTGAGGTGAGGTGTTCGTTGATTCGTGCTTCATCGCGTCTGTGTGACTGATGATGATGATGATGATAGTTTAGTGAAAATCCAATACGTCGCTGAAAACATTTTTTACATTGTTTATCTGTTTTCTGGGGTTTGTGTTTCCTGAATTCCCAGAGCTGATATGAAAAAAGTCACATAAATCAGTGTCTCTGTAGGGAAGGTTTATAGTTTTAGTAAAGTTAGCCTCTTTTTATCTAAAACCAGAAATGAGACTTTTTTTTTTTAACTGAAATAAATAAAAAAAGAAGTCAGCTGAAATGAAATATGAAAAATAAACTTCAGCTTGATGCCAAAGCAGCATTTCTTATAATTGTTTTAATTTTAACTTAAATAAAACTGTATTTCTTAAATAAACATTTCTTACAAACTGTTCAGATTTATTAAAAAACAGTACAAAGCATGAAAGTTTAAATGTAAAAATATTATGACGTTTCTATCTGGCCGTGTTTAGTTAGCAATTCACGACTCCTAGGAAGAAAAGGTTTTATTTGTATTATTCTTTTTATGAAGTGTTAAAAGCTTCCGTAGCACGACGACTAAAACTTGAACTAAAATGTAACTGAAAATGCTAAATATATAAAAACAAGCACCGATTCAAAGCATCAATAAAAAGCAGGTACCTGAAATGATTTTGTCTGTAATGTGATTGGTCCGTGAACTCTTAGGACCCGAACGCAGACACCGAGTGGAACGACATCCTCAGGAAGAAGGGCATCCTTCCTCCCAAAGAGGCGGCGGCGGAGGAGGAAGAGGAGGAGCAGCTTCATCAGACGCAGTCCGTGGGTCAGTCCGGCTCCGGGGCGGTCAGGCGGCGCTCGGCCGTGTCTCGCTTCGGCTCATGATTTCTTGTGTTGTTCTGCAGTGAAGACGTACGAGAGCATGACCCTGGAGGAGCTGGACGAGAACGAGGACGAGTTCAGTGAGGAAGACGAGCAGGCCATCGAGATGTACAGGTGCTTCACAAATGAACTCTTATATAGCAGTTATTAAAAACACCGCTAAGTGAAACATTAAAAGCATTACATTTAAACATTATCTCTTAATATTAATAAATATATTTACTTGCCAACATTTTTCAATATGTAGTTCTGTGTTCAGTTTCTGTCATTCAGAAGACGATTGTGGCTCATTTCAGTTTAGCTTAATTTTTTTTATGTAATTTAATTCTGCTTCATGTTTGAACGACCGAAATGGAAACAAAAATGACTAAAAACAATATAGACGTTATATAAGGTAACAGCTTTAAGACTTGAAGCGTATGATCTCAGGAATAATCGTAGACGCAGATATAACATTAATTTATTCATTAAACACACTTTTAGAAAGAATGATGCACAGAAAACACAACAAACTACCAGCTTGTATCTATAACTCTTATAATTAGTGCTGTGAAATGATTCATCCTGTCAAAAATAAATCTTTTTCTTTACATATGTGTTTATATGTAATATATTATATTAAAATAATATATTATTATTCTATAATAATATATTATGTAAATTAGAATAATATATTATTATATAATAATAATATATTTTATTCTAATATATATACTATATATATTATTATAATATATAATTCTATAATATATAATAATAATAACAATATATATTATTACACACGCATGTGTATATTTAACAAAATGTTATGTTTATATATTAAACATATATTTATAATATCAAATATAGGAAAACTAATATATAAAAAAAATAACAAGTACTTTTAAAACAAGTACTGTGTGTGTTTAATCGATAAATAATAAAAAGTTTAGTTTTGTATGAGATGAATCATTTGACCACACTAATTATAGTGCCTTTAAGTTTAGTGCCCTTCTTCTTTGTGTGTTTTAATAAGAACTGCGGGTTCTAAGTGAGTGTGTGTGTGCGCGTCTGTATGTGTCTCTCTCTGTGTGTGTGTGTGTGTGTGTGTGTGTGTGTGTGTGTGTGTGTGTGTGTGTGTGTGTGTGTGTGTGTGTGTGTGTGTGTGTGTGTGTGTGTCTCTCTCTGTGTGTGTGTGTGTGTGTGTGTGTGTGTGTGTGTGTGTGTGTGTGTGTGTGTGTGTGTGTGTGTGTGTGTGTCTCTCTGTGTGTGTGTTTGTGTGTGTGTGTGTCTCTGTGTGTATGTGTGTGTGTCTGCAGACAGAAGAGGCTGGCCGAGTGGAGCGCCCGTCAGATGAAGAGTGTGTTTGGGGAGCTGACTGAGATCTCGGGGCAGGATTATGTGCAGGAGGTCAATAAAGCTGGAGCTGGTATCTGGGTGGTGCTGCATCTCTACAAGCAGGGGTGAGAGACACCAGAAGAAACATGAACACACACCACGAGACTCTCTTATCGCTGTTTTCCTCAAATGGGTGTGTGTCTCTCTCTCTCTCTGTGTGTGTGTCTGTCTGTCTCTGTGTCTGTGTGTGTGTGTGTGTGTGTGTCTCAGGATCCCGCTGTGCTCGCTGATAAACCAGCATCTGTCTCAGCTGGCCCGTAAGTTTCCTCAGACCAAGTTCCTGAAGTCCATCTCCAGCACCTGTATCCCGAACTATCCCGACCGGAACCTGCCCACGCTCTTCGTCTATCACGAGGGAGAGATGAAGGCCCAGTTCATCGGAC
>NW_025047844.1:177500-182500 GCF_018831695.1 Puntigrus tetrazona
TTAAAATATATTGAAATGGTTAAACAGTAAAAATATTTCAGATTTGAACACTTCTCTCTGTCCAGTGGATCAAATAAATGCAGGCTTGATGAGAGACGCTTTAAACAAATAAAAGCAGTATTTTTACAGTAGAGTTATCTGAATAGAAGCAGACGTGTTTTTATTCTACAGCAGCACACGTCTGTTTTTATTCTGTTTACCCGTCGACTAAATTGCGGGGAGTTCAGCGTCTAAATTTAAAAGTCCATCGCTCTATCTGACCCGAGGAAAGGACAGGAAGAGAGAAGCATTAAGAAGACACAAAGGAAATGAGCGAGACTATATCCAGCACCTGCTGTTTGATATCAGAATAATGAGCGTGTGAGCCGTGACGACTTCCACGCCGGATTATTACAGACCTCCACCTGCTTCCGTCCACGCCGAGCTCGGCTTGTTTACTTCGGGGTTGTGGGTCGATTCATAATCGGGTTTTATTATCGGGTTTGAGCGTCCTTCATTTGTGTTTCATTGACTGTTTGCTCTCGGAGATTTGTGGAGTTCATAACCTGCCCGTTAAAGACGGGCCGCGGGGATTGATGCTGGGGACAATATAGGCTTTTTACTTCATCTGTCGTAGAATAAAAGCATATTAGATGTTGTTGTGATATATAAACACGCACGAAAGTCTCAGCCTTTTCAGTTTTAAGATCATCTTCCAGATCGGGGCTCTTCTTTTATCTGGAAAACATCCCGAGTTTTTTATTCGATTGCACTTGACCTGCATGCATCTAGATGTCAGCTCCTTATCTCCAAAGGGTTTCTGCTGCTCGTGTTTCAATCACACCGATTGATTTAACATCGTCCTCCTGAAGAAACGGCGGAAACGAGTGGGTTTTCTGAAAACTATTTCTTCACGGATTCAAACGACTGGGAAAGTGTGACCTTTTTTGGACTACTTTTAGATTACGTTTTTAGATTACTTCAACGTTTTTAAGATTAAGTGCATTGAACAAACGTCGCTGACGCATGACTAACAAAACAGTATTTAGACAAAAAACTGTAAATGATGTCAGTTCTTTCAAAAAAAATCACAAGGAAACTTTTCCCGCTATTGAGAGCCACGAGAAGAGTCCTGATAAAGATGCTGATGAAGGACGTTTTACCGTAAATCGAACATTTCTTACAGTGATGATCAAGAGAAACAAGAGAGAAGACAGGTTTTGAGAGGATCTTCAGCTCAGGCGTGACTCTGAAGGGCTTTTAAGAGACGACCTCTTCTCGTTCTCCTGAAATGAAGAAACACGCGGTGCAGCCCTAAACACGAAACAATCGCTCTCCCCGCCGGCTCTGTCCTGGGAGCGCTCAGGTTCTCCTCTCGACCGAGACAAAGAGACGGAGCGGGGCCTAATGACCGCCAGAGGAGAACGACACACAGATGGCTGGAGAAAGACGAGGGACCAGAGAAGTTCATAAGTGCTTTTACGCTCAGGCTAATCGTTTTTCTCCACAGCTTGTAATCACGGAGCGGACCGCCCGGCGCTCGCCAGACTTCTCGTTCGGAGCTCATCTCCAAACAAACCAAGTCATTTACTGGAAGCCAATTTGTGCGAGGAGAAAAGTTTCCTCAAGCGAGAGGTGTGAGTCTCGGACGGGTTTAACGATGTCAGGTGGCTCCGATGACGAGGAAACATAACGAGGTGAGATGTCTGAATCAGACCTTTATATCATCTGATGTGTCTCTGGAGCTCAGAGCTAGCAATCATCAGCACATGAAGAAAACATCACGCTCCACGTGCTGCCCGTAAACATAGCCAAACGTCAGTAACATGCATTCTAGATTTGAAATAGTTGAGCAAACGCGAGATCACGTTAATACATGACGAGCGGGTCTGTGCTCCAGGGTCAAAGGTCGTCCGAACGCTGACGGATCTTCATCAGTTTAATTCATATTTCATACGTGCAGGAAACACTCAGGTAGATCACTGCTTTTTTGTTATATCTGTTAAATAAATGCCACTGAAAAAGTGTTGCAGACATAGAAAACTAACATTAAATGACTAAATGACCTTTGAAATGTGCAGTTAATTTAAACTAGAAGTAACTCACTATATAAGACACATTTATATAGTAGAAAAAAACTATTACATTATTATTATTATTATTATTATTATTATATAGTAATTATGCAATTTAGAACAATTGTTTACAGTTACATTTGTGTATAACACACACACACACACACACACACACACACACACACACACACACACACACACACACACACACACACACACACACACACACACAGACACACACACACACACACACACACACACACACACACACACACACACACACACACACACACACACACACACACACACACACACACACACACACACACACACAGACACACACACACACACACACACACACACACACACACACACACACACACACACACACACACACACAGACACACACACACACACACACACACACACACACACACACACACACACACACACACACACACACACACACACACACACACAGACACACACACACACACACACACACACACACACACACACACACACACACACACACACAGAGACACACACACACACACTCACACAGACACACACACACACAGACACACACACACACACAAACACACACAGACACACACACACTCACACAGACACACACACACACACACAAACACACACAGACACACACACACTCACACAGACACACACACACACACACACAGACACACACACAGACACACACACAAGTTGTTTGTGAAAGACAAGGTTTACTCTTTCTTAATGCATGAAGGAACTAATACTTGACTGTATTCCTCAGTTCAGGCTCTGATCGGTGACTTTGGGATTGTTTTTAATTTTTTTAATTGAAATTTTAATCCAAAGCAAACCCCGAAAACAATTCAGTATGTTTTCTGGATTGTGTGGAATTAATAAAAAATGTTTAGTAAAAAAACTCCTTTAACACACAGCTCGCCAGATCTCACCCTTTACCCACAAATAATCTATTAGAGAAATAGCAGCTCATTTCTCACAGAGCCTACATCAACTAAGAAAAGGTTTAAAATAATAATGACGTTTTTGTAAAGTGTCACGTGTCACAGCGACCCACTGTTTCTATGGTAACGGCAAACGATTCAGACTCGTTTGTCGTAAAAGAGAAAATAAAGATTCTTTTGAACCTTGTAAAGGTGTTTTAAAAAAGTGACAGGACTGAAACATACACTTAATTGTGTTTATTAATAACGCTAACAGTCGAAATGTTGAGTATAAAAATAAAAACAAATACATTAAAAAAAAATAAATAAATATATATAAATATGTATAATAATATATATATATATATATATTTATATTTATATATATATAATAATGATTTTATTTATATTTAAAAAAATAAAAGTATACTATTAAACAGTCGGAACTAAATCCGCTTCTGACTGAATTTAGTTTGTCTCTTTGGTTGATTAAACACGTGACTTTCACATAGAGAAACCGTTTTCTGTTTCTTCTCGCCATCTTCTGGAATCACGAGATACTGCAAACAGAAACAGACCAGAATCATCCGTATCTGTCTTCATACCAGTGACTTCGTCTAGAAATAAATAACGAATAAAACAGCAGCTTTCCGAGAACCTGATGAAGGCTGAGGATGAAGATGCTGAAGCACAAGAAGTGAGCTGAGACTCCTGCAGGTCCAGAAGAACCGGTCCGGACCTGCCTCAGCTGGAGAACACAGCAGAACCTGCTGGACACACGAGAACCACGAGAACCACGAGAGCGAAGGAAGAGCGGAGAAACAGGTAGAAGCTCACGTGATCTCTTGAACGCGCGTAACCATGACACGTGTTCGTGTATGACGCGCAGTGGGCGGGGTCAGGGCTGTGGGCGGGGTCAGGGCTGAGTATCGTATACACGTCTCGGTCCTTTTAGCGTTTCTTTACCACGACGAGGTGTTTTCACGAGACCTGACGAAAAAGTTATTTTTTTTCAAAACTTTAAAAAAAGTAAACATATTTTCTTGATCACGTGAACGTTAGAAATACATTGTTACTCTTCAGTTTTTAGACATTTTCAAACATTATGGCGGCGTTATTTAGAAACATTTAAAGAGATGAAAGCCTAATTGTTTCCGGAAGAAATGTTCCTTTAACAATGTAGAAATAATGTTTTTGTGCTAACGTTTTGATAGTTACTTTAAAATGTACTTGAAGCGATGAAGTCACTTTTGAATAAATACAAATAAAATGTTAACGTTACCTGAACAAAGTTTAAATAATGTTTTGATAACGTTATTAAAAAGAACGCTCTATGAACTTTACTGGAACAACATTAACATTCGAGAGAACCGTTCCAGAGAGTTCCTGAGGATGTTCCAGACCACAAGACCTCTCTTCATTTATGAAACACAATTTTAGATATTATTTGATCAAACCTGATCTTTCTATAAAGCTAAGACCCAGAAAGGAAGAAAAGAGATTGTTAAAGTAGTGGTTCTCATCAGTGGTTCTTCCATAATGTTATGAACCCGCAAAAAGATTGTGTGCACAATTAAAACAAAAACAGCAACTTTATTTGATCATTTCTTAATCTGTTTCACTCATGAGGATGATTAATAAAGACCTATAACTATAATTGGGATCATTCCTAAACGCTACAGATATGTTCCTTTACATTTGATTTTTATTTGCTCTTTTCTGTGGTCAGAAAATTAGTATATTTTTATACTATAATTTTTATTGGAGATATAATTGTTGACTCTGAAGACCATGAACTCATCCCCTGTGTTTCATTCATGATCATGTCATAGAATACATTTAATTCAATCTTTTTTATATTTATTTTAATGTAATCTTTCAATTTTATAATACATTTACGAATCTGAATTTTCTCTTGTTTATTTTTAGAATTTACTTAAATATTACCTGCATTTATTTGTTTACAAATCATATTTGCAAACAGACTCGGTTT
>NW_025047844.1:187500-190000 GCF_018831695.1 Puntigrus tetrazona
ACATGTGTGTGTGCACTTATATATATATATATATATATATATATATATATATATATATATATAATATATTATTATGTTGTAATGCCTTTGCTTGTATAGTGCTTGATTGGTTGTTGAATTGATTATTTTCTCTTTTCCTTTGGATTTTGATGAACCATAAACAATTAACCTGTCTGACAAACAGCTCCTAATACTGTAATATACTGTAAATGGCTCTCAGCGCTGTTGATGTTTCAGTGAGACTCGTCTGATTCTGTCTGTGAGTAACGAGAGTTCGTTTGTGCAGCTTAATGAGGTCAGCGAGCAGAACAGGAAGTTGGAAAGTCAGTCGCGGAAAGTTCAAGCTCGACTGGAGAACCTGCAGGTACAAGACAAGCCTCCGGTGACGCCTGAATCACTCAGATTTTAAAATGTTTCATGCATTTGTTGTAATTTATTTCTGTGAAGCTGAATTTTCATCATCATTACTCCAGTCTTCAGAAATCATAATAATATCCTGATTTATTTCTGATTATTATCGGTGTTAAAAACAGCTTATTAGTTTTGTCCTGAACCGTTTCTGGGTGAATGACGTCTAGGGTGTGTTTGTTTTTGCAGAGAAGGTACGAGTCGTTCTCGACGCACAGGAGCCGGGAAACAGCTGCTCCTAAAGCGTGCGACCCCAAACCCAGCAGACCAGAGAAACCTCCCTCAAATAAAGCGGCCGGCAAGGTGAAGTGTGTTCTGAGCAGTCCTGTGTTTACACAGTAATCAGCTGTGATTGCAGCGTTCAATCAGACTTCTGTTCATCACAAAGCCTGCTGGGAACTCTAATCAGGACCAGTGCTAGACAAAGTTACTTTAGAAAGTAATGCAATCTTTCGTTACTAATTACGCTGCACAGTTACTTTTTTTAACGAAGCGAGTAGCAAGTAATGGAAAGTAATGCGTTACTGAGTCATTAGTCACTTATTATGCGTTACATTACTGAGTAATTATGTTACTTAGTAGTTTATGGTACTGTTACTTTTTATCCATCACTTATTTATATAGCGCTTTTAACAATACAGGTTGTGTCAAAGCACCGAATAGAGAGATGTCTAGAGAAGATAGAGTGTTATGTTACTTAATGCATTACTTTTTTATGGAAAGAAATGTCACGTTACTAGGCAACTCAACTGGAATAAAACACAAATGTGTTATTTTTGCTCAGTAGTGTTGCTTAAGACGTTGCTTAATAAACATTAATTATATTTGTCTTATTTAACGAGGTTGCACACTGAGCTGTGTTTTTGAGTAAATGTTGATATTTCTCTCAACATGGCAACCCCGGAGCTGTCAGTATCAGCTCAGATATGTCTTTGGAGGTAATGTTTTGAACAGGAAGTTCAGTGCTGGGCGTCCGGTCAGAGGAGAACTGGTCTCAACTGAGTCTGGTTTCTCCCCAGGTTTTTTTTCTCCATTCTGTATGGATGGGGTTTTGGTTCCTCTGTCTTCTTGGTTGGGGACACTTAACTTCTAGAGATTATCGTTGAATTGATTCCAGAGACCGTCTCTGCATTTAATAAGAAATTGTTCAATCTCTTCATTATACATCCCTGTCAGTGTATTCTTCTACTTTATACTGTTCAGTGCTTTGATACAACCTGTGTTGATAAAAGCGCTATATAAATAAAAATGATTGATTGATTGATTGATTGATTGATGTGATGACGTAGCTGCTGTGTTGTGCTGGTCATCAGGCCGCCGGGCCGCTGCTGAAGCTGCTGCTGGATTGGCTGGTGGAGGGTCAGCTGATGGAGGGCCGACTCGGGCCGAGGCCTTCACCTCACGAGAGATGCGCCAGGGTCTGTCACGTGTGTTTTCTTCTCACATCTCACACCCAGCACACGACCGAAGCCTTACATCACGACATTATTCTGCCGTTAAACACGTCCCTCATCACTGTGATGTGAACACGCCTCGTTCTCATTGCTGTAATGAGTCCAGATGTTTCCCTTGTGTTTGTTCTGCTCGTGTAATGAGAGCCAGCGCTGATTCGTTAGACTCATTAGATTAATGACTGTAATCGGACACGTTTCTGAGTGATGTAACACACCGTAGGATTGATTTTACTCGTCGAGGTTTGATTGCTGGTTATTTTTTCCAGCCACACGTAAGCAGAAAAAGAGCTTCATAAATGATTATGAAAACAAACCTTCAGGACAAAGTAAATTTAATTTCTGAGTTCATGGGTTTTGCAGCATGCTTTTAAACATGAGACTTATTTTTCTTCCCCATTTCAGTAGTGTACCTGCTGGCTCTGCTTAAAACAAAAAAATATAAAAAAATGTGTGTATATATATATATATATATATATATATATATATATATATATATATATATATATATATATATATATATATATATATATATATATATCATATATATATATACATATAACAAACCCCAAAATATATATATGCAGAATAATAATATATCTTATTTTGTTTTTATTACTCTATATTTATACTTATTTATA
>NW_025047844.1:200000-202500 GCF_018831695.1 Puntigrus tetrazona
TTATTTGATAATTAAAATGAAAATGAGGAATGTTTCCTTGGGAACTAAATGAAATAAGTCAAAGTTTTTTACATTTTATTTCAGTTAACGTTTAATTTCAAGTAATATCCGCTCTGGTTTAGTGTGTTGAAGTGATTGAGTCAGGCTGAAGTCGTGCTCAGATGAGTGTTTTGTGCTGATGTGTGCTTCTCGCTCACATATATCATGGTTTATGCTGTTCAAAAAAAAACCACGGGCAAAAAATGCCAGCGCAGTGAATGTTTTATAGGCGCAGTATTGAGTTTCAGAGCATCTCTCGTTGGTTTTAATAAGCAGCCCAGAGACGTGAAGTAGCTCTGATTCCCTCGCTGATCTGTCACAGGCTGATTTATTCCTTTTCATTAGTTCAAGTGTTTAAGCGCTGCAGTGTGTATGAACGGCGCGTTTGAGGCCGTTTTAAACATTTATTTACTTGTTCAAGTATGCATGCTTGACCCTGACCGCGTTTGTGGCATCATGAACTCAAGAAACGAGACTCATCTCGACACTAAACCGTTGGTTCTGGGTCATTGGAGAGGATTGAAGGCTTTATAATGATGATGCATTACAGCTCTGAACTCACAAATATACATATAAAAAAAAGTCACATATTAGCTTGCATTTGCAGTGTGCAAAGTATTAGTCATTAAACTCAAGTGCACAGCATGCATGCTAAACAGGGTGATTAGTGTGTTAGTGTGCAGTTGTGGACACAGCCAGAATCAATGCAGTGTAGTAGGTCATCAAAAATCCTGCAGTGTGCACAGCATGCATACTAAATAGTGTGCTTACTAGTATGCAATTGCATGCAGTGTAGTGTGCTTTGGCTGTAGTATATACTGCAGTGTCATACAGGCAGCATATAGTATGCACAGCATGTGTACTCAATCGTGTGATTAGGAGCACAGCCGGAATCAATATACACTGCAGTGTAGTGGGACTTCAAGAATCCATGCAGAATGTCCACATAGTGTGCACAGCATGCATACTAAACAGTGTGCTTACTAGTATGCATGCATGATAGGATAGAATATGCAGTGTAGTGTGCTCTGTAGTATATACTGCAGTGTAGTTAGTCCTTCGGGCTCTAATGCAAAGCATGCATACTAAATAGTGTGCTTACTAGTATGCATGCATGATAGGATAGAATAAGCAGTGTAGTGTGCTCTGTAGTATATACTGCAGTGTAGTTAGTCCTTCGGGCGCTAATGCACAGCATGCATACTAAATAGTGTGCTTACTAGCATGCATGCATGATAGGATAGAATATGCAGTGTAGTGTGCTCTGTAGTATATACTGCAGTGTAGTTAGTCCTTCGGGCGCTAATGCAAAGCATGCATACTAAATAGTGTGCTTACTAGTATGCATGCATGATAGGATAGAATAAGCAGTGTAGTGTGCTCTGTAATATATACTGCAGTGTAGTTAGTCCTTCGGGCGCTAATGCACAGCATGCATACTAAATAGTGTGCTTACTAGTATGCATGCATGATAGAATTTGCAGTGTAGTGTGCTCTGTAGTATATACTGCATTGTAGTTAGTCCTTCGGGCGCTAATGCAAAGCATGCATACTAAATAGTGTGCTTACTAGTATGCATGCATGATAGGATAGAATAAGCAGTGTAGTGTGCTCTGTAGTATATACTGCAGTGTAGTTAGTCCTTCGGGCGCTAATGCACAGCATGCATACTAAATAGTGTGCTTACTAGCATGCATGCATGATAGGATAGAATATGCAGTGTAGTGTGCTCTGTAGTATATACTGCATTGTAGTTAGTCCTTCGGGCGCTAATGCAAAGCATGCATACTAAATAGTGTGCTTACTAGTATGCATGCATGATAGGATAGAATAAGCAGTGTAGTGTGCTCTGTAGTATATACTGCAGTGTAGTTAGTCCTTCGGGCGCTAATGCACAGCATGCATACTAAATAGTGTGCTTACTAGCATGCATGCATGATAGGATAGAATATGCAGTGTAGTGTGCTCTGTAGTATATACTGCATTGTAGTTAGTCCTTCTGGCGCTAATGCAAAGCATGCATACTAAATAGTGTGCTTACTAGTATGCATGCATGATAGGATAGAATATGCAGTGTACTGTGCTCTGTAGTATATACTGCAGTGTAGTTAGTCCTTCGGGCTCTAATGCAAAGCATGCATACTAAATAGTGTGCTTACTAGTATGCATGCATGATAGGATAGAATAAGCAGTGTAGTGTGCTCTGTAGTATATACTGCAGTGTAGTTAGTCCTTCGGGCGCTAATGCACAGCATGCATACTAAATAGTGTGCTTACTAGCATGCATGCATGATAGGATAGAATATGCAGTGTAGTGTGCTCTGTAGTATATACGGCATTGTAGTTAGTCCTTCGGGCGCTAATGCAAAGCATGCATACTAAATAGTGTGCTTACTAGTATGCATGCATGATAGGATAGAATTTGCAGTGTAGTGTGCTCTGTAGTATATACTGCATTGTA
>NW_025047844.1:207500-220000 GCF_018831695.1 Puntigrus tetrazona
ATCATCATCGTCGGCCGAGTAAACCAGCCAGTGGTCAAACCGTTAGCTACTAATTTCTAATTTCGTGGGACATTCGAGCACCGCTTCGTTACTGCGTCTGTAAACATAAAGTTAATTACAGCCTGCTCCCACAGCAGCTGGAGTAACCTGAATCCATTATATGATATAAAAGTAAACTATATTCCAGTTTACAGACATACAAGATCTGTATTTGAAAGAAAACCAGTTCAGAGCTTTTTTGGGTTAAAAGATTTTCTTAATAATGTCTAAACTGTACAGAAGCACAGAAATCTGCAGCTAATGCACGCTAAAATCTAGAGTTTTATGTTTGATGTGACGTGATCGTAAGAGGGGTTTATTGCTTAAAAAAACAGCTTGCTTTGAATCAGGGTTAGGTCAGGGTTCAGTTAGGACGTTTAAGAAGATTTTATAAAGAAAAGCACTACTGGTGTGCATCTTAAGACCAAACAAGGGAACAGTTAGTTTGGAGATCTCATCACTCACCCTCGGCCACGCTGCAGGCCTTCGTGTACAGATCCAGGATCTTTTTCCTTCTGCTGTGAATCTGCAGAAACAGGAGACGTCACAGACTGGCCGAGGAAGGTCTGTCGAGTGTGTGTGGAGTGTGTGTGGAGTGTGTGTGGAGTGTGTGTGGAGTGTGTGTGGAGTGTGTGTGGAGTGTGTGAAGCTCACCCCGGTGGCTCTGCTGCTGCTGATGGTGCTGCTGGTGGTGGTGGTGTTGTTGATGGTGCTGGTGGAGCAGGTCTTGTCCCGCGTCAGATGAACCAGAGACAGAAGGCACAGGTCGGCGGCTCCCTGTTTGTCCTGCGCTGCTTCCTCGTCGCTGTCGATGCTGCGGCTCAGGAGCTGCTCGTTCTCCGACGACGCGTCGTTCTCGCTGCGACGGAGCAAGCGTTTAGTGAAAACCACAAAGAAACCACCATCGGGGCTTCTCAAGCTTCTCAACGTATAGATGACATGCAGCACCCTCTCCTAAAAGCAGTCTTATAGAAATAGATGTGCAGCGCTGTGAGAATCATATTTCTCTCAAATAAGGCAAAGCATGTTTTAAAAAAAATCAACAAAAAAGGCAGTTAAATTAAGAATAAACAAAAAAAGCATTTCTAAACAACAACGAACTAACATTAATATGCTGTTAAAACACATGCATCTGGTCAGTTCTTATTAACTAAACGATGCCACATGTTTTTTGGATCAACCGATGAAGAGCACATTACTGTAAGAATAGTCTGAAAGCACTCTAGTCCTGGATGAAAGAGCCGATTTAGACGCTTGCCTTTCTGCCTAGCTGTGCTCTACAGTAATAATTATCATGTACTGACTAGCCTGTTGTTTTCAGCTCCCCGCCGAGCGGCTGTTGACAAAGACGTCTCCGAGCCGTGCACAGAACGTCATTGTTTTCAGACACTGGATACCTGGATCTGCTCACTTCACACGTCTACATGAACACCGATCCTCTAGGATATATTCCTGCTCTCTACTCCTCCTGGGCCATGCTGTTCTAAAAAAACTATCCAAAATACATTTTATTTTATTGCACTGAACCTCTTTGGCTCTGTGGATTTCCAATCGCTCTCTTTTCTAGATCTTCCTCCGTTTCAGCAGCACTTCCACCCGTCTACTTGTCCTGAGGGGTTTGTTCCTGTAGGTTTTATCTGTAGATTTCAGTCTAAAACATATCTTTAAAAGGCTTTTTCTCCATTTCAGCAGCTCTCCCAAACACCAGACTTTACAGTTTCATTTATTTCTGTATTCTGAAGGTTTTTGCTGAGAGGTTTCTTCATACATCATTGGCACGACTTGCGTCTATAGACTTTTTTAGCCTATTTTTCCACTTCAGCGCCACTTTCTAAAGGTTTTTAGGGGGTCTGTTCATATATGGTTTGCTTTGTATTATTATTTTTACACTTTATCTATTTGCATCTGTACAATTAATTTGCAGTACAATCTTTAAAGGTAATGAGTTTTATCTAAACTTCAGCGATGGATAGATCTAGTTTTATTCATGTCTATATTCTGAAGGTTTTTACTGAAGGGTTTCTATTTTCACTTCTAATATACATCCCACTAAATGAGTTTGTTTCTCCACTTCAGCAGAACTTATCTACACTCAGAGTTTTATTCCTCTCTATAGTCTGAAGGGTTTACCTCATTATTATTATTATTATTTTTGCACGTTATCCATATTGTACGTTTCGAGTCCAGTACATATCTCCAAAAAGTTCGTATCTCCACTTTTTCACAATTTACAAACCAACAGCACTCTTTTATTCCTGCTCATATGAGGGTTTTAATGAAGGGATCGTTTGATAATCAAACTTTTTATTCCCAAAAACCAGCAAAAAATTTTTCATGCATTTTTTTTTTTATGCATGAATATTTTATTGCGACGTGTCTTCATCCAGTGATTATATTTACAGTATGTTCATATTCAATTAGATAATGGCTGATTTTCTTGTTTAAATCGAGCTTTTCAGAAAACAATGTTTGCTCTTCTTAAAGTTATTAAAGAACGGGGCGAGTATGATGATGTCTATTAGTTCTAGACTCAGTTCTAGTCTCATCTAACTAGTGCGAGGAAATCGGTTTTATTTCTTTATTCAAGCTTCTGCTGCTCCTGGAAGAAAAAAAGGGTTGGAGGCGAAAAAGTGTCATCTTCTGTTTGAAGCGGAGCTATTTTCACCTGGCGGTTTTGGCTGCCCTGCTGCGTAATTATCACACGCTTGATTACGTTTGTCTGAAACGAACGTCTCCTGTGGAAAGCGTAGCTGCGGGCTGGATCTGCGTTCGACTACCTCATCCTGTCTGCAAGCCACATAATGTTCTCCGTCGGAGGAGAAGAAGAGCTGGAGCTGCTGCACCAACACGTCCTGCGGTGGCCGGGTTACTGGCAGCGTCTCTCGTCTTTGGGAACACTCACCTCTTTGCCGTCTTTGGAGACGAAGGCTTGAGCTTGTCAAATTCATCCTTTTCGGAAAAGATCACCACGTTTTCTGGAAAGACAGTGTGGCGAGATCATTCATCTCAGATGGGCTGCGCTTTCATTTAAAAAGCTTCTCCGGACAGGAGAGACGATAGATTCCCGAGCGAATGAACTATTATTTGTTCGCAAAGAAGCTCGGTTTGATTTCCAAATCTGGATGAATATGAATATGAATACGCATATCATTTATTTGAAAAGGTTTATGCAATAATCCAGTCAGTAACACTTTATTCTGATACTTTTATCCACCTTAGACTTTCATTCATTCATAGAGTATTAGTGTATTACAGTGCTTTGATGCAGCCTGTGTTGTTAAAAGCGCTATATAACTAAAAATGATTGATTGATTGATTGATTGATTGAAATTAGTAGACCGCTTCATATCTTCTAACACAACATACTACATAAAAAGTTACTCTACTAACCATAAACCTCCTCTACCAGAGAGATGGTAGACGTGTGCTTGTGAATGAACGAGAAGTTACTTCTAGTTAGCAGAATGTCTGAAGTGGACTTTCAGAATAAAGTGTGGCCCAAGTTTCAGTTTTAACTGATTAGAATACAAACAAACGCATCCAGATACAGCTTTATCTGGTATATTCTATTATCGCTCCATGCGTTCCCCGGCTTTGGTTTCTGTTTTGTGTCGCTGAAGTGTACGAGAGGCTCTTCCTCATGTATTCTGTCGTTATAAGTGGCTTAGCAGAGAATATCCGGTGGGAAATGGGATAAACACGGATGCAGCTCTGAAGCAGGATTAATGTTATGACTTAAAGGAGCGTGAATGCATCAGCTTTTCTACGGCTTCGGTCTTTCGGGGATTGTTTCGCGACAAATTTCAAGACAAGGATCTGTTTTGCCAGGAGAAATGCATTCGAATGTTTAAAGTACCTTGAACTCGTATAAATAAAAAGTCGATCACCGGTGACCGTGATGGTATTCTCCAGATGGTATGAGACGGTTCTGCAGAGACGCGTTCTGAACGTTCTGTTAGCGTGAGCCGCGGGCTGAAGGAGCATTCCAGAGTCACTTCATCTTAAGACACAGAACCAAACCAGGCGTTCGCTCACCTTGAACCTCCTTCTTCTCCTCCTGCTTGTTCGTTTGGGCTTCCACCGTTTTTATTATTTGTCCGGAGCAGCATGCTGGGAAAGAAAAAGAGAACGTGGCGGGTTAGACTCACGGCACTGCTGTTCATTTAATGTCTGGAGCGCTAAGAAAGAGTTCGGATCGTGGGAATGATCTCAAGTTAATGTAGAGCAGAAGGATTCAGGCTGCGGTCAGGAGAGCTTCCCAGTGGACACACACACACACACACACACCTTGTCCACTCGGTTTGGTCTTCAGGATGTAGAACATGATGATCATCACTATAGCGATGGCCATGATGAAGATGGTCGACATGGCGATGATGAGGGCCGTTGCTAGGTGACCCTGTCCTGTTGGATCTGGAACACAGTAAAAGATTCCCCTACAACTTTTAGTTTTGGCTGATCTTTGTGTTGATGCCAGAACTGAAAACAAGCTTTTAAAGGTTAACACGATAAAACAAGCAGACTGGACGGAAACCATCGGAAAAAACGCTTGAGTTTGCGGCATGCTTCTTATCAGAAAAGATTCCATAATGTTGTTATGGATTAGGTGTCGCGTGCAAAACAACAAACTGATGATTTCTGTGTGTAATCATCTGAAATTATACAGTTCTACAGAATAAGCAAGTCTCTGCAATTTTTATTTTCTAGAAAATGTTCACATTTAGAAGAGGTAGCGTACAGTAAACACATCAAAACCTCATTGCTAAGAACAACTTCCTCAATAGTTCAGTATTTTTTGGTATCAGTTGTATCTCTCACCTTTCTCTGCGTGTGGGAACATGGTGGTGCTGCTGGACGAGACGCTGGGAGCTCGTCCCGATGACGGCGGCGTCGACTGCATGCCTGCAGAACACAGTCAAATACTCACTGGTCCACAGACCTCACGGGCGCAGGTTGGGTTTCTTTTTGATCTGAGCTCACGCGCCTTCCGTTCATAGTTTACGGCTGAGAAAAGCCTGATTTATCCACTATTTTGGCTCCGCTGCATGAGTTCAGATCCGAAGAGAAACACAAAGCTTGCGCCGACTGAAAGAAAACAAGTGCACTAAACAACATTTATCAACCTGGCAACACAACGAGTGGAAGAAACATCCCCAAACGTCTAAAAGGGTTGTTAACTAAAACTAAAACCACAAAATCAACTTTTTTATTTCAGCTAGTTGCCATTTCAGATTTCCATAAAAATATATACAAATGATTTAACATCGATTCAAAAACTATAACAGTATCTCAATATGATACTATAATAACTGTATCAGTACTGATTACCTGTAATTAGATTAAAATACTCGCCATTATTACTAGCCATAATCTTATTGACATCTTTTTTTTTTCCAGCTCATATATTTACTAGACGCTCGCCCTGATATTTGAAGGTAATAAATGAATAATTAATAACACATTTGACTATTCACTGGTCTCTGATGTTGGTTTCTGGCCACGTATTTAATTTCTTAATGAAAGGGTTATTTTGACAGTTCCTCTTTGCTCTTCTTAAGTGGGACAAGATGATCCTTTTCAATAAACGTAATGCAATGTCTTCCTAAAGTAATTGACGTAATCGAAACGGAAAAGCCTCTCCGGGACACAACGACCAGAAAAATACAACTGAAAACGATGCAGATGGAGTGCAGCTTGATGCGGCGTGACATTTAGTGTATAACAAGCCGGCGTGAGTTATGAGCCGCTAACGCTCCTAATGGACTCAAGCAGAAATCCGTGCGTGTTTTCCAGCTCCGGAGCTGAAGGATTGATTTAACGAAGCCAGTTTGTCAGACTTTGAGGTCTCTCTCATGGCGGGAGTCAAACACACACTCGGTCATCTCGAGCGGCGGTCAGCAAGGTTTCTGCAAGCAGCGGCAGGTTCATCATCTCGCTGTTAATTATTAGACGAGAGCTGAGCTGCGGGCCACAATCATTTACAGATTACCCGGCGAGTGCGAGCACGTCTTCTCTCCCTCCGCATACTTTCACATCTGCAGCTTTAAAAGACCCGTTTGTTATGCTTTTTTAATTAAATAGAATTCCCACCTACTTCATTTCTGTCACCGCACAATAGAAAACAATTAAAGAGGATCTGAAAACAGCAGCAGGGCCGGCGCAGACGTGTTTCCAGAACATTCACAGGATCTTCGTCTTACTATTCATCAGCGACAACACGTCCAGGTTTAGAGAGAGCCGTCGGAACGGATAGAGAGCGGGAAAACATTCGTTCGTGGATGCTTTGGGCAAGATCGAGTTCAACTTCAGAACATAAAAACTTAATGTTTGTAAAAAAAAAAAAAAAAATATATATATATATATATATATATATATATATATATATATATAATAAAAAAACTGTCAAAAAAGTCAAAAAGACTAATAAAAAGGTAAATATAATTTAATTTAATTCAATTCATAAAAAAACAGCAATTTTGGTCTTATTTTACCATACTGGACAAAGAAATGAAGAATTTATACAAGCAGGAAAACGTCTTCTTTACGTTTCATTATATACACAACTAAATGTTTCATGTGAAGAAAAATTTAAGAAAAAAATAAAATATTTTTATAAAATAAAATTATATTAATTTGTCAAAGAATCAACAATACTGTTAATATGATATTAATATTAATATGATAAAAAAATAAGATATACTAGATGGATTAGTCTATTATATTAAAAAGATACAAAGTTGCTACAGATGAACTGTTTCTGGTTCCACAGAGAATCATTCAGTCAGACGTTCTTTAAAGAACCATCTCTTTCTCAACTTTGTATAATCTGAAGAACCACAAAAAAAAGGTTCTTGGACAGATCTGTGGTGTGACGGAGAACCTTCATCATTAAGAGCGTAGGCCGCTAGAGAAAAGAAACCGACTTGCTCTTTTCATCAGAGTTTCCACTCTCTGTCTGAAGAAACATCTCATGGCCGAAGACAAACAGAGATTTGAGAGAAAGAAATTAGCAAAACAAAACAATAAAAAGGCTGGCTCTCGCTCGCTCAGAACCTGGAGTTAATTAGTTTCCCTCGATTCCACAAACCAAATAAAAGCCTGGAGGGAAAGACCTCGGGTTCTCGTTAATACTAAGGTTTAGTGAAGAAGAATGAGGAGTTCTTACACTCTTTGATGTTTCGAGGAGCGTTCTGACACGAGTGACACACCATGCCGTAGATGTTACGAGGACGGTTCTCCAGAATATAGTACCTAGAACCCAAAACATTCAGAAAGCTTTAGACCGCATCAGATCATCTTTATAGCACGTTAGACACAGGACAGAACAGGTATTAAGACAAATACATCACAGACATAAAAATATAAAGAAATAATAGGGATAAAACATAACCAACCACATGTAAAATAAAATATTTAATAAAATGCACTGAAATAAATCATATGTATTTATAATAATAATAATAATGTTTGCCATAAACGAAAAGCTCGAATGAAATACATAAAAGCCACAGCTAAAATAATTTATAGATATGAAAAGGTAGATTAAATAAAATAATTGTATGTAAAAATGACCTAAAAAATCATGAGAAAAGAAATTGTATAAAATATTAGAGCAAACACACACACACATACAGACACACACACACACACAGACACACACACAGACACACAGACACACACACACACACACACATGCACACACAGATACACAGACACAAACACACACACACACACACACACACATTACTGACAGCAGGATGTTTTATTCCATGGAAAAAACAAAACAATAGTCGATAAACTTAAAAAATAATAATAACAATAATAATGAAGGGAGACTGGTGAGAAGCCATGGGAGAGTCACAGTTACCTTTAACTCTTTCTGCTGTTTCCACAGAGAGCGTGGGGGGGTGAAGAGAAAACAACACACACAACACACACTTCACGTTCAGACACACACACACTCCTGATCAAAGCCCTAGTGACTGCGATCTCAAGGAAATATCAACCCAGAACAGAAACAGACTTCCTGAGCAGAGTTTATTAAACACACTCTATAATCTGTTCTAAAAAGCTGCACTTTGTATATTTATATTCAAACCAATCGAAAGCAGACCTTCAGCTTTAAGTGACAACAGCAGCGTGAAGAAGTGTGTGTGTGTGTGTGTGTGCGCATTTATCAGTGTGTGTGTGTGTGAGTGTGTGTGTGTGTGTGTGTGTGTGTGTGTGTGTGTGTGTGTGTGTGTGCGCATTTATCAGTGTGTGTGTATGTGTGTGTGTGAGTGTGTGTGTGTGTGTGTGTGTGAGTGAGTGTGTGTGTGTGAGTGTGTGTGTGAGTGTGTGTGTGTGCATGTATCAGTGTGTGAGTGTGTGCCTTTCAGTGTGTGTGTGTATTTCAGTGAGTGTGCGTGTGTGTGTGTGTGTGTTTGTGTGTGTGCAACCCCTTTTGAAAATCAACCATAGTCTTACTAGAGATTAAGAAACATATTTAAAGCGAGGTAACCACAAATGAAGCATGGTTTTTCTACACTTAGCAGAGTTTAATCATGGTTTTTGTTCAGTAATAAATCTGGGCTTCTACAAATGACAATCAATACACCAACAAAACCCAAACATGCTTACTATAATAAAACTGTGATTAAATTCTTTGTAAGGGATGTGTCTGTGTGTCTGTGTGTGTGTGTGTGTGTGTGTGTGTGTGCTTGTGATAAATCAGTGATGATAATTCAATCACACTTTACTTAAAAATAATGCAATATAGAAGCGTTGCACAGAATACGTAAATATTACGATACCTTTTATCTAATTACCTGTTTAAAAAAATAATAATTACACAGACTTTGTGTGCAGGCTTTCTCAGATCAGTGTGAACTAGCTCTAAACTGTGAGTAGTTGGAGTGTGATGGGTTAGAGATGGTTAGGTTAGTGTGGGTCAGTTACACAAAAGCTCGTAGAAGCCGAAGCTCCAGCCAGAAAACATCACTGAGAGTGGAGTGAGAGTGTTTTCTTACCCCGGTAAACACGGCCCACACTCGGCGTCGCTCTCCAGAGTCCCCGGGGTCAGGACCGTGGCGCGGTACAGCGAGTCGCAGTCTTTGTGTCGACGGCAGATCTCGTATTTGCCTTTGGAGAACTTCCCGGCTGGACAGGCGATGCAGGTGTAGTCGTCATCTTTAGCGCCGTAACCGCAGTTCTGAAAAACACACACCACACGGATCCTTTCACACTCCGTCAGTTCTCAGCGTTACAAGCGTTACAGTAAAAAGTTACATTACTCAGTAATTACGTTAGTGCTTTCCATAAAAAGTAACTATGTAACGTAACACATTACTTAAGTCATATAGTTACTTTCGAACCTTTGTAACTTATTTATGGAAAGTGTTACATCACTGAGTAATTACGTTACTTAGTTACTTCCTATGTTTACTTAGTAACCTAATGCATTGCTTTGCATAAAAGTAACTAAGTAATGTAACACATTACTTTCTCTAAATAAGTACCTAAGTCATATAGTTACTTTCGAACCTTTGTAACTTATTTATGGAAAGTGTTACATCACTGAGTAATTACGTTACTTAGTTACTTCCTATGTTTACTTAGTAACCTAATGCATTGCTTTGCATAAAAAGTAACTAAGTAACGTAACACATTACTTTCCCTAAATAAGTAACTAAGTCACATAATTACTTTCTAACCTTCGTAACTTCTTATGAAAGGTATTGCGTTACATTACTTAGTTAGCTAATTAATTGCTTTCAATAAAAAGTAACAAAGTAACGTAACACATTACTTTCACTAAATAAGTAACTAAATCATATAGTTACTTTGTAACCTTCGTAACTTATTTATTGAAAGTGTTACATCACTGAGTAATTACGTTTCTTCAGCTTGAGGATTATTTATTTCACTTTTGGTGTTTACGGGTCTTTACAGCTGCCGAAAATAAATCCTTTAAGATATTTGTTATTAAATCAAAACAAATAAGGGGACAAAATGTTATGCAAATGTAGCAATGCATAAAAAATAATGCAGTTGGCTACATTTTTATGGAGTAACACAATATTGTAATGCATTATTTTTAAAAGTAATTTTCCCAAACACTGTCACGTCTTTGGACTCTTTTTGTCGTGTGTCATGTGCTCGTTCGTGTTAATTGTGTTAATTGTCTTCACCTGTGTCTAATTCATTTAGTTATTTCAGTTCTAGTCTGATCCCGTGTAATCGTCGGTTCTCGTCTTTGATATGCGTGTGGTTTTTGTCCTGTCTGCCTGCCTGTGAAGATAGTGTTTAAGTCTACCTAATGCTCGTTGGCGTGACAGGTACCTTATACAGACTGCTTTACAGAGATGAACGGGAAATATAAAATGTCCTTCCGACTTTGTATCTCACAACTTTTCTGATCAGGAAAAACTTAAAACTTAGACTTGCGAGATATAAACTCAATTTCCAAGAAGAGTCAAAAAATTAATTGCAAGATGTAAACATTAAATACGTAAATAAGTCTTTTTTAAATTAGTTTAAAAGGTAAATGTGATTTTAATTTCATAAATCTCGCCCTATAGAAGACAACAGAGTCACTACTCATCTGATAATGATAACCTAAATCAATGATAATACTGAATATGAACCGTATGCGTCGATGGTGAAGCACTGAACGAATCACACACTGAACATGCAGTTGTTTTTAACGCTCAGATGAGAAGCTGCTGGAGTTTAATGAGAAACACGTCACGATGAAAGCTCCCAGATTATAATCCAGATCCCAAGAAGAACATCTGAGCGTGTTTTCCCTTCACCATCCACAGAAAACCTCTCCAATGTGCTTCAGATTGTCACTGATTCAGATGTTAAAGGGCCCGCAACATAAAAGGCTTCGTCAGAACGTCTCCCGAGGCCCTTTCAGATTTACTACTATTTTCTTGTCATTTCTGAATGCTCCTGAGCGCTGAGCTCTTAATTAGCGTAATGAGGCGGTGATGCGTCTTTGGTGGGCAGAGGTGCAGCGCTTTGTTCTTTTGGCCTCCGGTGGCGGTTTGAGCCCAGATAAAAGAGATTGAAATGTTGCTACTCGCCATCTGCTCTGATTTACAGTTTATTGAGAAGTCCTTCTCTGTTCTGACATTCACCCCCAACGTGCATTTCAATACCAAGCACACACACACACACACACTTCATGGAAAGTAAAACATGTTTTTAACGTCTTTTATCTGCTTCTATTGAATCAAGATCATCTTTGGCCCCAGAGCACCAGTGTTATTGGATTGTTCGGGAACATGGCGTTTCAAGGCCGCTTTCTGTCGTGAATGCTTTTTTTGAAACAGTACCTCAGAAAGTCAAACAAACAAATTTTTTGAAATAATGCTACAATTTCAAGTAAGTTTGAACAAAATGGAGGGAAAATGGAAATGGAATTTCTGACAGAAATAAAAGTTGCATCAGTGTATGAGCCACACCTTCTTACTGTGTTCAAAAAAAGTATGAAAATGAGTCACATCCGGTCAAAAAATGGGAAAAATTTGAATTGCAAAATATAAAGTGAGATTTAAAACAATTGTGAGACAAAGTCAGCTTTCTTCTCACATTCATTTATTGTGCAAAAGTTTATTTGCTATTGCATTCAGAAGTGATGCAAATAATGCAAAAAAAAATCGAAAAGATTTTAAAAGAGAAAAAAAGTTGCCTTGGTGTCCTTTAAACTGAAGATTATAGAACAGAACTGGAATGATAAAAATGACATTCATTATAAACCCCATTTATGATAAATGCCAAGCCTAAATGAATTAGTTTTAAACTCTTAGAGCTGGAGGTTTACTGTATTCAGTCATAGCTGTGTGAGAGATCACGGCTTGGTTAAAGTACAGACACAAGTGAGAAGCACTCCAAACAACCACTGAGCTATAATTATGAAAAAATGACTCTTATTTCTATAATAGCTAGTATTTTCTTTGCAAATGGTGCCTATTTTTGTTGAAATTGGTCTCAAGCGTTGTGAAGAGCACTGAGGGGATATGTGTTCTTATTATGAATTGAGCTGCATGGCTTTGGTACTCTTGTCTTGTTTCTAGTACAAATAAAAAAGACAATGCCTTAATTGAACATGTATTTAAATGAATTCAAATGAAAGTATTGCCAGTAGTTTTTGCATTTTTTGCAGTATTTGTTTCTGAAATACTGTTGTAGCTCTGGTTTCTATAATCATCCTCAGTCTTCAAAACAAATACAGATTCATAAATGTGGGGGAAAAAATGGATTTTATAACATTAAACTAATTTAAACGTTCAGGTTTGTTTCAGCTTCTCTGTTACTTGAACTAGAAAAAAAAATTGTATTTTTTTGTTAAATGCATTACAATAATATACAGAAAGTTAAACAAGATGTTAAACAAAGAAACTGTTAATATTTTGTCATTTTGCTCCTTAAGTAAATGTATCTTTATTTAGGAACATCTTTATACTTGTACTGGA
>NW_025047844.1:225000-242500 GCF_018831695.1 Puntigrus tetrazona
TCACAGCTCTTTGGAAGGGCATTAAAAGCCTATCATTAAGACGCTGTGCAGAGAAATTACCTTCTGGGAACGCAGCCAGACAGACGAAGGAGGTGGGAGACAGATTAGCATGCGCTCAAAGACACCTTTGTAGTCGCCTGAGTTCAGATGGGACTTACCAGCAGAAGAGGCAGGAGCTGAGAGCGTTCCCGTCCTCCTTTCTGGCCCATGATGATGATGAGGATGACGATGAGGATGAGGATGAGGATGAGGATGTCGACTTCCACCTGAGGAGCTCTGAAACAAGAGCAGAAAAATCATCTTCTTCCACTGTGCTGATTTCCAGCACAAACATCTCAGTAATGGAAGTGAATGGGTGCCGTCGGAACGAGAGCCTGACAAAAACATCCACAGTCCATCAGTGAACATCTGGAGAAGACAGAAGATCAAACTAATCCAGCTTTGAGACCTTAATATGAATCCATAATCCATAATAAGTCTTCCTCCGATGAAAAGAGATCCAGCAGCGTTTACAAAACAGCTCTAAAGGAATATAGACAGACGCACATCTGATAAAGAATCAAAATCATCCCCAAGAGTGAGCATATTTTCAGCACATTTTCATTCGTTTTATTCCTTTAAGTGTGTTTCTTCTTAAAACGAGAACCAACGTCTGCCAGTTGGCTCGGAAAAAGCGACCTAACTCCAAGAAAAACAAGCTTATTTTTCAGATCAAACTGGCAGATTTGTTCTAGAAACTCATATGATTTTACAGAAAACAATCATGTCTTAAGCCATTTCGCTCCTCCGCTCCGGCCTCTTGATTTTCACACTGGAAAAGGAGACTAATAACTAATAAAGTAACGCGACGCAGAAACATAGGACGCATGCGTGTGACCTTTGACCTCACACAACACGACCCTAACACGGACAGTCATCCTCACGAATCTACTCGAAAACGTCTCTAAAGCGGCGTCGCAAGGGGTTTCTGTTTGAGGGTTAAAGGAAATCAACAGTATATTACTGGTCTGCTGGAAACTGCGTTATGAAAAACACACTTGGTGAGCTGATGATTGATGAACTCGAAATGAGACATCATGAGAAACAGAGCGAAAACATGATGATGAAACCCAGAGCGGAGGACGCACTGATCTTCACTGCGTTCAGTAAGTCATTATCACTGGAAACATCCCGTGAAGTCAGACGCATCCGCTCCAAAGCACTTCGGCTTCACAGAAAACCAGATCTTCGCAAGCGGTTTAGAGTTTCTCTACAGCTTCCCAAACATTTTTCAAACAACTTGGCTTAATGTAATAATGAAGCAGCGTTTCAGGCGAAAACAACAAGAACATGCCTTTTGATTTAGAATTACACGTCGTTACTTATTCATATTTTTTATTATTCATTTACAATTCATTAAATAAGCTTTTGGTGAAGTACTACAATGACAAACAAAAAGGGTAAAAATAGAAAAAAAAATACATAAACATAGGTGGAATAAAAAAGCGGAATAAAAATACTTTAAGTAAAAATAGAACACAATATAAACATAGGTATATTAGTACTTTAACTGTACAAATACAATTAAAAATGTTGCACTGGCAACTCAAATAAAAAAGCTTTAGTTAGAACTACTTTTATTCAAAGTTGCAAAGTCTTTAATACTTTACATTTAATTCAGTGTGTTACTTCCCATAATTATTTCACTAGAAATGTCTGTGCTTAAATTCTAGACCACACTTTGTTTAGTAGAGAGAGGTTCCTAAAACATGGAGCACAGGTTCACTCCACCAAATCAGCTTCTGATGTTTTGCTTGTTTGGGGTCAGAAATGAAGGAGGTGGTGACCCGCGGCTGTAATGCACGCCGTCTCTCTTCGCTGCTCTGATGTCTCGTGGTTTGCTGAAGCTGAGAAGTGAAACGGGTTTTATAACGCTAGAAACTCACCCGCATCGCCTCCACGCAAACCTCAGCAGAAAAAAGATCCGATTTCACACAGGTTTAGTGAAGAAAGACACCAGCATCGTTTCTGGTGAATAAAATCCCATCAGGGTTAACTTCATATACTTATAAAATATGAAGATTAGATAAAAATTACAAATACAGAATGAAATATTTCAAATAAAGCTTACATTTAATAGAAACTAACTTAAATTAAAAATGTTGTTTTGGCAACTATCTGAAGTACAAAAAACTAGAACTGATACATGAACTTAACCTAATGTAGCAAAAGTAAAATTAGAAATTAAAAAATAATCAACTAAAATAAATATTTGTATCATTTTTTTAAAATCACTTAAACTAGAGGTGAAATAAAAAATAAAGCTAAATAGATGTATTAAAAAAAACTGCACAAAAAAAGTATTAAAACTTTATTTTATTTATATTACATTTATTTTAAAATGACGACCAAAACGGTTGCCGTGGTAACTAACTTAAATAAATAAGCTTTAGCTAATGTACTACAATTACTAATCTGTAACTGAAATACAGATGAAGTTAAATAGAAGTGTTTAGAAAATTTACTAAAATGCAAAAATAGAAATAAGCTGAAGTTGAAGTACGTAAACGGCTAAAAATAGATATTAAATTAAAGCTAAAATGAAATATAAAAAAAACTGGTTTATTAGAAATATACTTACATTTAAAGAGTTAGAAAAGAGAACTAACTGAGGCTCTGGTTTAAGTACTAAAAGTACTGAGAAGTTAAAAAAAAAAATGAAGCCGAATCTATTTAAAATCAAGCCAATAACAAAAAAATCTAATACTTTTAAATAAATGAAATGAAACTAAAAAAAGAAAAGAAAAGCTAATTAGCAAAACGCCGTTTCACGATGCTCAAGGAAAGCGGTAAAAAGAAAGCTCGGTGGGACTGGTTTACGAGACATCCTCACCGTGAGATATTAGCTCAGACCACACATTCCCATCAGGCACTTAGCGAGGCACCTTCCTCCGACGAGCGGCCTGACGGAGAGACAAAGCGTCTGTCTGCGTTCCCCCAGAGGACTGAAACGAAACGAAGCGAGCGTCGAGCGCCTGTGCCCCTGAGCCCCCCGGCTCATTATCTGACAAAACGAACACACACACGCCCAAGACGCTTTCATCAGAATCCAGCTCCAGCGCTTTCCTCTCGCAGGCCGGGGCTGGAATGCACCGCGCTCCCAACACAAGCGCTCTGCAGGACGCTGCCCGGGCTTGCCTCTGTTTGAAAGTCGACCGCAGACTCGCCGCCCCGGGTTATTAATCTTATAACGACCACATAATCTAAGATAAATACACAGAGTATCATTATCCTTATCATTAACAGCCCTGAAATATCAGTTCCTAGAGGAAAGGAGAAGGTGAAGATATGATCACTGTCCGATTCTGCCACGGAAAAACATTTAGCAACGCTTGCGTTTAAACACTTTCATTTGGTTTGACGCCGCTGTGTCGGGTTTCTCTTTGAAACGTGATTTCCTGTTAAACTGACTTGAAACGGTTTCTCTAGACGATCGGGGCAATTAGAAGATATTATACTCAATATGTTACAAATTGCAGAAAAAGTTTAAAGTCATTATCGAATTAAATCGGCGCTAAATCCTCGCCCGGTTTTTAGGAGTGAAATGTTTATATAAATCAGCGTGAGCGATATATAAAGAAAGCCCTCGGTAAAAACCTTCAGAATAGAGATGGGGGTAAAACTCTAAAACTTGGTGGATGTACGCGCCGCTGAGGTGCTGAAACAAACTCGTTTTCAGGAAACCGCTTGTAGAGGCGTATGTGCCGTAAAAGAGAAACGGCGAGAAAAAAACAACGAAAAGACATACGAACAAACCCTTCGGTAAAAACCTTCAGAATAGAGATGGGGGTAAAACTCTAAAGCGTGGTGCGTGTACATGCTGCCGACGTGGAGATAAAACTTAGTATTTGAGGAAACCGTATTTGAGGATGCCTTAAACGAAATCTCGAATTGCGAATAAAGTACAATAATAAAGCCGGGCCGGCGATATATGAAAAAAACCCTTAGTAAAACTCCTCAGAACACAGACAGGAATAAAACAGACAGATTTAAGTGCTGCTGAAGTGAAAAAAAATAAACTATTTTGATGAAATGGCTTTTGAGGTAGCACCGAATGAAATCTACAGACACAAGGGACAAATTGCAATAAAAAAACAGATGTGAATGATAAACGAACAAACCCTTCTACAAAAAGATTCAGGATACAGACAGGAATAAACCTCTAAAATTTGGTGTACGCCGGCGCTGCGGAAATGGAGAAAAAACTTTTGAAAGTTGTGTATTAGAAATTAGATTGAGTGCAATAAAACGTGCATTTTGGATATTTCCGTGCTGATAGTCTCGTGAACGGCTCAAAACTGAGCAGCGTGTGAAATGAGTTCTCTTTGACTGACTGAAGTGACGGGCTGCTTCCTGCGAGGTCGGCGGGGAAGGTTTGGTGGGAGTCCCGTCTCCGTCTCCGTACCGCTCCTGCTGTTTATATCACAACGGAAGGAATAATCTCAGCTGCGCTTAAAGCTTCGAGCGAGACTGGTTGTCAAATCTCTGGATGCACACACACACACACACACACACACACACGCATCCGGCTCCGAGACACCGAACACAAACAGCCTGTAATTCGTCTACGCTGATATTTGTTGTCAGATTAGGAAATGACTCTACAAACAGCACTAATCAGGGAGGAAATGAGAGCCGGCCTTCACTTGGTCTCCTTCCCAGTTCATTTCCAACGTGAATTAAACGATCAAAGATCCTGGTCTTCCTGGAATCAGTGTGTTTAGTTCAGTCCACCTTAACTCCGCCTGTCGTACTGGATTCTGCTCAGTGGTTTGCCGGTGTGTGAGCGGTGTTTGCCGTTAGAGGCTGTTTGTTATGCTGCTTTGACAAGGCTAGCGCTCTGCTAGCGTACACTCACACATCCGCCAGATGCTTCTCTTCCACTGAAGACCAAACAGGGAACGAATCAAGGCCTCGGCATGAATTATTTCAAAAACCTCTAATGCTTAGACACTGCAGCTCAACGGTTAAACATGTCTATGTAGGAAAGCTTTTTATAAATATTTACTTAAAGTCCTAAGTAGTAGTGCGTGATTAATCGTGATTAACCATAATAAACTTTTTTTTTTACATAATATATGTATGTGCTGTGTATATCATCATGTATATATAAACACACACACAAACGTGCTTCGTTTAAATCAGCCTTTGATTTGTCAATTATGCTAATCTGTATTACGATATACTCGATTATTAGCTTTTCACAGACTCACAGTCTCTCATGTCTACACAGAAAACAGCAGAGAGTCCAAAATTTAAGTAAAAAAACACACGATTGTGTCAAACATGTTTCCACGACGCATCCAAAACCTTTTATCCACCATCTAAAAACAATTCAGGTTCGATTTTCTGCTTTTTTGCATCCAAAGCAAACACTTTCTAGAAAAGGGCGATGGCTGTGGAAAGCTTTCAGATTCTGCGCGCAAGGACCTCAATGCAAAAACACGTTTTGTGTCAGTTGAGGATAACATCAGAGCAAATGAGCTGATTTGAGCAACCTCACATCTAAGAAGAATCGTGAACGCCGACTGTTCAGACACACACCTTTAACCTGAACCGACCTCCATCCAGCTCATAGCAACGACTATCAACACCCTAGAAGCCGCCCAGAACACCTGAGCTAGCATCAGTCCAGACTTCCGTCCAGTCGAGCGTCTCCGAGTCGTGATCTCAGAGAGGCTGTTAAGTGACTGCTGAGCGCTGCTCGTCTGCCAGCGTTCCTCCGTCAGATCTCTGCCTCGCAGCCATTCAATCCAGGGTGAAAAGTTGAGGAAGAAAGTCAGGAGCTACTATGGAGCCGTATGGATCCTGGAGGTACGGAGAGAGTATGTGATCGTACATGCAGACGGAGGATGTGCGGCTCCTCGGGTTTCCTCCTAAACGCCCACCAAAGGAAAGACATGAAAGCTGCGAAAAACTATAATCTTCTCGTTTCAAACGCCAAGCGCTACAGGAGACGATCTAAACAAAGCGACAAGAAGAGCTACTGTAGACCACTGGAGGTCATCTGTTCAACAAGTCCCTCCAACGCTCAAAACAATGAAGCAGGTTTTCTCAGCGAGGTCAATCAACTTTTCTTAGTTTACATCTCAACATTCTCACGTTTTCAATCAATCCCTTCCATTTATAAAGCGCTTTTTAACAATCCCGA
The DNA here is from genome assembly GCF_018831695.1 of Puntigrus tetrazona. NCBI lineage: Eukaryota > Metazoa > Chordata > Actinopteri > Cypriniformes > Cyprinidae > Puntigrus > Puntigrus tetrazona. The sequence goes on from NW_025047844.1 coordinate 231,191, forward strand.
TCATGTCAAAGAACCGAAGAGTGTCACAATTCATCTCACTTTATATCGACCTTATATCTTGCAAACCAGAATTTCTATTTGGCAGTTCTGACTTTCACGTTGCAATTCCAACCGATTTCGTAATTATGACTTTATGTTACGCAGTCCTTACTTCATATCTCTCCGTTTTCTTTTAATCTCTCGATTCTCAATCTCGCAATTCGTAAATCTGAGCTTGTATCTCGCAATCTCGACTATATGTCGCAATTCTACTCTAATTCTGTCTCGTATTTATCCATTCAGGCCTTGTTTGAGAACTGAACGGTTAGATACAGTAGGAAAGAAAGTAGAAACTCTTTTTGCACGTTTTATTTGTTAAGCTTTTAGAGCTCATTTCTAACATCAGTTGCACATGTACTGCGTCGCAGGGAACTGCAAATAACGACCCCTAAAACGCAACGCAACCGTTTGTTTGAAATGCAAAACGATTATCCCTCATTGAAAAGCGAAGCCGTAAAGCGCTGAGGATCTATGGCAGAGCGATGAAAAGCTCTGCTCGACTGAACACAAAGAGCGGTGTCTTCAGGGCGGCGCTGTCTGCATCCTGACTTTACTGGGAAACACAAACACTCTTCACCTTTTGATGATTTTAATTACAGCTTTTCAATGAAAGCGGAGCAGAGCCGGAGAAAAGCCGCTCGGCAGCAGCTGAAGGAGGGCAGAGCTCTGTTGTCTTCTCATGTGACCGCAGCCTTTGATTCCTCTCATCCTTCAGACGACGTGACAGACTCTCATCAATCACTCCTTTCTCTGCGCTGATGCTTCTGGCTGCTCGGAGTTTACTCATGGCCAAACCTACAGTATATCCTCCTTCAGGCGTCGAGTGCCAGCAAAAGTGTGTGTGTGTGTGTGTGTGTGTGTGTGTGTGTGTGTGTGTGTGTGTGTGTGTGTGTGTGTGTGTGTGTGTGTGTGTGTGTGTGTGTGTGTGTGTGTGTGTGTGTGTGTGTGTGTGTGCTCACAAAGACACTCAACTTCACCAGGTTAAATCTCTCTTACAGCTTTAACCCTTGAGCTGCGCTGGAAATCCTTCACCTAAAGAGTGACTCATTACTCTACAATACTCTCGAGATTCAGTCTTTTTTCATCCACTTGTTTTCTTTCAGTCGGCACAGGCTCTGTTTTACTTTTTGGATCTGACTAATCGAAGCCCTCACTGATCAGAGCTTGTGAAACTTTTTTTGCGTGACAAAAACATTATTTGTGCGTCATTTTAGCAATGTTCGCTCCGAAACTGACCAATCATTGATCAAAAATAAATGCAAATATAAATATATAAATATATATAGCACTGATCTGAGAAAACAACAACCTTCAAAACATCCAGATAAAAACCTCTGCCTTTTTCAACAAAAACACACAACTAAATCACTAAAACTTTCAAATAAAAAAAGTTAAATTAAAATGAGAAAACAATTAATTAAAATAAGTAATATATATTTATTGATATATATATATATATATATATATATATATATATATATATATATATATATATATATATATATATTTTTTTTTTTTTTTTTTTTATATTTTATTTAAACTACTTAAAAGACTTCATCCAAAATGACTAATAAAGCATTCCAAGAAACTTACAAGCAATCGAGCTGCTCTTTTTTTTTCTTTATCCTGTGGGCAGACTCCTTTTAACTCCAATGCAATAACACTTAACCAGCATTTTGAAGGAAAATGACCAGAACACAGCATGACCATCATGTGGACAATATCTGCAAAGTTTCACACACGAGTTTTTAGAAATCAAACCTGAGACTCATACACGGCCATCAATCGACTGATTCGAGAAAACAACCTTCAAAAACATCAAAGACGTTCAACATTTCAATCAGGAGATAAAAACTTCCGCTCTTCTTTGATAAACGGAGATAAAAGACAAACCCCGAAGCTCAGTTCAGACTCAGAAGAAGAAGAAGAAGAAGAAGAGGTGGAGTCTTTAACTCCTGGCAGATACAGTAACTCTAAACAGCAGAAGGGTTATGAACGAGACTAATGCGTATCAATTCTCATCCCCTAAATATGACTCAGAACCCATTAGAGAACACACAGGCGCTGACTTGAACTGAAAATAATATTTTTAAATGACTTTTCATCTTAACTGGTTTCAAACGTCTTCTTATAGAATTGAATGTTTTACCAATAACTTGTCCCATAACTGCAACCTTATCAAAAACACACACGCTGTAACACCGGCCAAAAACACTCCTGCGCGCGCACTGACTCGGTTCGAATGAGTCACAGAACCGATTCGTTGATCCTATTTTTGATCATCATTATGTCAGACTGCTCTTTTAAGAGAAACACCGAGCGTGTTTTGTATTGTCTCTGTAAATGTTTTCTAAGTGATCCGATACGAGCGGGTTCTTTTGTTAGACGAGTCGGAAAGGAACCGAGACGCAGCCGCAAAGAAGTCAAGAAACAAAGCGCTCTCTAACTGCAGAAACTACTCCGCATCCCTTCTCCAGTAATGTTTCAGCCGCAGTTCAAAGCCTCGCAGACATCAGAAGCCCCTGCGTGCGAGCGCGCGTCTCCTCTCCGCAGGACTTTCCCTCGCGAGCTCGGGTTAACATCCTTCGCCCACCAGCCCGAGACGGGCCCGGTCCCGCGCTCCCGCCGGGGGCCAGCACGCGCCTGAGACCCGCCGGAGACCGAGCGCGCGCGCGCCACCGAGCCGGGCCTGCTTCGGCCGCTTTAACGAGACCAAACGCTAAACCCCGGGAAGCAGGAATGCGCTCGTGTCTGAAGAAGCCGCAGCGCATTCCTGAGGCGCCTTACCTGCGGGACTCCAGAGCCGCTCGCGCGCTTCAGCTCGACACGACCCCGGCGGACACTTCGGCACGACTCTCTCCCTCTCTGTCTCTCTCTCTCTCTCTCTCTCTCAGCAGAGGTCTCGACTGGTTTTAGATCGCGGATCGGTCCGTCGCCTCTTAAAGCGCTCCGCTCGCTCTCTGCGCCTGGCTCCACCTCGACGGAGACTTTAAGATGCTCTCCGCCCAGAACGAACCTGAGACAGGTATCCAGACTCTCTGCTGCCCGCCAGCGGCGCGAGCGCGGAACATCAATCGGATCAGATCAAAGCCGCGCCGCTCTGTTTTGATTGGAGCTGTGTAATTATGTTGATAATAGCCTCTATATCGACGCGCTAGAAATCTATGAAGTCGTACCAAGCGCGTCCGTAGATGGCGGGATAATTTATTGACTTGTTTATCTATTGATTGAGAGGGAAACAGGTGTGACAGGTGTACTTCCCCTCGTTTTGGTGCATTTTTCTCCTCTTTTATGTGCGCTTTGATATTTGCTTTCCGCCGGCAATCAAACGCGATAAATGAGAAATAAATACGCGATGGCCAGAAAAGCTCGAAGCGAATGAAGAGGGTTCTTCGCGGAAGACGATGCATTCGTAACCGTTCCGTTCCGTTCACTCGGTAACGACTTCGCAGCAGGGGCGCGAAGAGCGGTTGCCATGGCGACGGCAGCATCAGCTGACCTACTTGCGCGAGACAGTCTGGAATCATGACTTCCTGTGAACGTCGCCTCTCGCTCCCGCTGTTAAAGGAAGCGCGACTTTTTATTTCCTGCAACTTTTAGATATCAGCGGATAATAAACGCGCAATTAAACGCAGGAGACTCGAGAATCAAAGAGAGATGTACGATCCCGGCATTCAAGACAATAAAACGCGCGCGATGGCCGACAAAGGGCTCACTTCTTCAGATACAAACCTGCGATTCTAAAGAGAAAAGTCGACGAGGTTTGGATAAAAGTTGCATTTTTTTTTTTACAAAACGAATAAATGAACACACACGCAGCCCGATCTGTTCATTTCACATCCGGCAACTTTTAGCTTTTCCTCTCAAAACTGCCCATAATTGAGAAAAAGTGCGAGTGGACGTTAAATAAAAGTCGGGTTTGTGTTTGATCTGTGTTCTCTCTCTTCTTGGGTGGTCAGGCTGTGATTGGCTGGCAGCGGCGCGCAGCGGGCAGGACCGGACACGTTCATCTCCAGCTCCATTCAGCTTCTCAGAAGATCAGCAGCGCTTAGGAATCCCGACACGACGCGAAGCCGCAGCGCGGGCCTTTCCTGGAATCCGTTCGGGAGTGCGTGGCGTCTCTGTACACAAGCAACAGATGTCGGTGCATGCGAACGACACGATTACTCTTAACCGAGCGCTTCGCTGCGGTGATCTGGAGATGCGCAGAGCGCGGGAAATAATAACCAGATTCCAGCAGTGATTAAACCTCAGGAGCGCGCGCGAGTTATGAATCATAACCAGCAGGTGGCGCTGCAGTGACGCGCAAGAAACACAACATGATTGGCAGATGTAAATAAAAATAGTTTTGTTTGATCATTTGTTTTTTGAGGACTAACAAGCAGACTTACACACCTAAACTGAACTTTAAAGACTGCACAAATTATATTGAATTTAATTTATATTACATTGAGATTATATATTACACTGATGTTATATTTACTTATATATACTTGTGAAGCACTTTGAGATGCATTCCATGTAAGGGACATGGACAAATGTAAAAAAAAAAAAAAAAAAAAGTAAAATTAGTTATTATTATTATTACATAATCATGTTTGACCTTAGAAACTAAAGCGATTCATTTCACCTCAAATTCTATAAAACCAATTGCATGTGTATTAAAATTACTTCGAATTTTGTTGAATTTACGAACAAATGTGTTGAAGATAATGTGTAGATGAATGATGGCGGTGCAAATGAATAAATAGAAAAAGAATAAATAAACCCTGGTATTTGCCAAGGTGTTGCTATTCTGTTACCATGGTAAAAATATTCAAATATCATTCACTCTTTAATTTCTCGCTATAATCAGGTAATGCCACGGGAGCATTTCCAATCGTTTTAAAGTCATCATCGTTATTATTATTATTATTTATATTTCTAGCATTCTCGGAAGAAACGCAGTCGCGTCGTTAGGGCGTTGCTAAGGGCCCAGTCCTGGAGATGAGCGTCTGTCCTAAGTGACGCGTTCACCCATTCAATCAAAACCAAGCACCCTGGTAACGCGCGCTTCACGATGGCGTGCGCGCGACCTCGCTGTTCCCCACAGCTGTGTGCGTGCGCGCGCGCGCGCGTGTGTGACACACACGCAGAGAGAGAGAGAGAGAGAGAGAGAGAGAGAGAGAGCAGCAGTGCAGACGCGCTCCGTCGCGCTCATGTCTCAAGCCGTTCTCCGTACGTTACTATGACCATATGCGTGCCAAGTTGACTCGCGTCGCCTGCGCGTCGACGACAGCGTTGCGTACCGGAGCGAAACATGGACGAGTCGTCTTTGCTGGATCTGCTGGAGTGCTCGGTGTGTCTGGAGCGGCTGGACACCAGCGCCAAAGTGCTGCCCTGTCAGCACACCTTCTGCCGCCGCTGCCTGGAGAACATCGTGAGCTCCAGACACGAGCTGCGCTGCCCGGAGTGCCGCATCCTGGTGGACTGCGCGGTCGACGACCTGCCCGCGAACATCCTGCTGGTGCGGCTCCTGGACGGGATTAAACAGCGTCCGCGGAACGGAGGAGGCAGAGCGGCGCTGGCGGGGTGCGCGGCCGGGGGATCGGCGTCTCCCGCGGGGACAGCGGCGCGGGATCTGCCCGTCGCCACGCGGAGCTCCCCGGTCAAGGTGCGTGCGCTTCTTCTGCTCGGGCTCGCGCGTGCGGTGACGGGTTCGCAGACTAGACCTAGATCTCGCCTCTAAAGTTGTCCGGACGAAGTTCTCGGCGACGCACGCTCCCGATCAGAACCGCATCTGACGGGTTTTTGGCGTGGGCTTGAACTTGGGTGCTCCTGCGAGAGGAGGCTCTTTGAGCCGTCGGTGTTTGGCTTGAGTTTGGTGACGTCACTGCAGTTGATTTCTCGCGTCTTGAGATCAGACGGAGACGCCGGAGACGCCGAGAGCTTGCTCTGCATCCGTCTTCAAGGGGTTCGGTGCCAGCGCGAGGGAAACCTGAAGGCTCTGCTTCAGCGTCTCAGCAGTGGAAGCGAATGGGTGCCGTCAGAACGAGAGTCAGTCCATCGGTGAACGTCTGGACAAGACAAAAGATCGAACTTGTATTTAACTGAAAATCTGCACAGATCAAGTAGCCTTTTGACGATTCTCTTAGTCTGACGGCACCCATTCAGCGCTGGTCACTTTAGGGTGCACTGTCCCTTTAAGAGATCAATTGTTGTAACTCGTAATCAAGTGTGCATATGTTCTCGTTCAGCAGTGTTTAAATAAAACAGGCCGTGCTGTATTGCGTTTGTTGAAGCTCTCTGGCGTGCATCGGGTGATGATATGATCTAACAGCTGTGATTGGCTGTTGCTATGGCGCCAGGATGTTTTTCTGTGGCTAGATGTTTCTTCGAGTGCCTCTGCTATTGTTGTTCCTCTCTATTGTTGTCAGGACAGAACAGACGCGGGCTGCTGATCCAGGAGGAAAACTTGCTGAATTAATTTAAACACATGTTCCTCTGGGCTCCCGGCTGAAGGCGCTGCTGAATTATCAGCAAGATGGTCAGCGGTCGTGTATTTCCCGGGCGCTCTGGTCATTATAAACCCGTATCGATCGTCCACTCGTGTGCAGAAAGAGAATAAACGTCTCTGATGGGACGTGGAAGCCTCTCAGAAGTCCTGAAGGGTTCCTCTAACGTCTGCGTGAAAGAAGGCTGTATTTGACCTCAACATGATCTTCTGTGTCTGACTGGTGCTTTTCTCTGGAGCTCTTTTAGTGCAGGCCTGATTTCGATCAAGTGGAGATCTTCCTGGAGCGAAGCGGTCTTCTAGAAGGATCTGTTCTTCAGGTGTGTCTCAGGTCTGGTTGTGATGAGCGGGAGATGAAGATGAATGCTTTGTAATGCAGAGATAATTAGAAGCGTGGTAGTGTTTGTTTGTCTTGTGTTTTAATGCTGTAACGATCAATAGATGAACGTTTGAATGGAATGTGTTTATTCTTTGTGATTATTTGCTGCATTACAGGGGCATGATTAACACATTAATACTTTTGTAATGTGTTATAGGCTGAAAAATACTGTCGTATAAATTATTTTCACTTATTTATTTCATGAGTAAGAGATTTTTATTTCTAGTGCATGCAGCGTTTAATGCTACTGCTTTATGAATTTATGGAAAAATGACAATTAAGACTTTTTAAGATGCACAGATATAACTCTGTTACTAGAAAGAGGTCAAAGGTGAAGTTCTGAGGTCATTAATAATATACTTATTTTAGTGTATATTATTCTTCTTATGCATCATTATTAAAGGCAGAAAAATCATTTCTAAGAAATTATCATTTTGTGTTTTTGCTACGTGTATTTGTTATTTTTTTGTATAATAATTTAACATAAAATGTTTCTATTTAATTTTCTATTCTTTTTCATTTCAGTTCTGCTTTTGGTCATTTTAAGTGTTTCATTTATTGCAACGTTTTTATTTCAAGTTAATTCTAATATACTTTTTTTATTTTTTTATTACTAAAGTTTTTGTAATTTTAAGTTATGGCTTCTATTGAAATTCTCCTCTTGATTCTTCAGTCCAGCGTAATATTTCTTCTTGAATTCATCTGTTACATAATTTCTACATCACTTTTAATGTAAACCGTAGTCTCTGTTGTTCGTGTCAGATCTGTAGATGTGTTCTGTAGATCATCTCTTCTTCTTCAGCAGATGAACATGAATGAACATCAGAAGTGAATGAATCAGTGAATCAGTGAATCAGTGAATCAGTCAGTGATTCAGAAGTCAAACCTAACCTCACATGTACCTCAGAAAAGAGCTGCAATCAATAGAAACATATCGGATATTCAGCATTTTGATAAATAGACCTACTTTATATTTAAACGGTCCTTATAATATGATCTGTACTTGATTGACCTTTAAATAACATTATAATAACGACTAGAAAGCATTTAGCGTTTCAGAAACACTTTTAATAAGCTGGGAATAGATGTCACTGTTCAAAAGTTTATATTTCAACATAAAAAAATGAGGTAGAAACATGATTCTATCATTAAAATGTAATGATAAGACCTTAATTTTGGGATCACTTTAATGTGTTCCTGTGCAGATTTGAGCTCATTTTAGCCGAAGTCTTCATATATTTCCTTTGATTTGAACAGAAAGCTGTTTGTTAGAGTAATAAACCTGATTAAAGAGATTCCTGAAAGCCCAGAGAAAAACCAGATTAAAACCATCAGAAGATCTAAAGAAAAGGAGCTGAAAGCAAATCCAAAAAGTTCTCCGAATGCATTTGAACAGTATTTAACAGAATACTGAAGTGTACTTTGAGTTGTTTGTGATTGTAACGTGAAGAAGTGTTTTTGCGGTTCAGTGTGTTTTAATGGTGTTGTCCGTGAGCTTGATATTGTTGTGTTTGTGAGTGTTTGAAGTACAGCGTCTCAAGAAACAGCTGAGACGTTCACTCTATTTCAGAGACAGTAACACAACACTCGTTTACTCGCTCAGGAAACACAAGACAGCACCGAGAGACACGCCAGACGCTAATCACACACACACACACACACACACACACTCACACACACACACACACACACACACACACACACACACACACACACACACACACTCTCACACACACACACACACACACACACACTCTCACACACACACACACACACACACACACACACACACACACACACACACACACACACACACACACACACACACACACACACACACACACACACACACACACACACACACACACACACACACACACACACACACACACACACACACACACACACACACACACACACACACACACACACACACACACACACACACACACACACACACTCTCACACACACACACACACACACTCACACACACACACACACACACACACACACACACACACACACACACACACACACACACACACACACACACACACACACACACACACACACACACACACACACACACACACACACACACACACACACACACACACACACACACACACACACACACACACACACACACACACACACACACACACACACACACACACACACACACACACACTCACACACACACACTCTCACACACACACACACACACACACACACTCTCACACACACACACTCACACACACACACACACACACACACTCACACACACACACACTCACACACACACACACACACACACTACACACACACACACACACACACACACACACACACACACACACACACACACACACACACACACACACACACACACACACACACACACACACACACTCTCACACACACACTCTCACACACACACACACTCACACACACACACAGGTCTTATGTCCGTCAGTTATTGTTCACTGGATGTTATTCTGCATATTGCACACACACTTATCTAATAAATAAATAAATGGCTGTCAAATATTAATTTGAGTAGGGATGAGCTCCGTGCAATCTGTACTAATATTAAACCGTAACCTCATGTGGCATATGACAATAATAAAAATGTATTTATTTAATATATTTATTTATTAATGTTTTAATAATTAATAGTTTGTTTATTATATAGAATGTGATATATTTTATTTTAATATATTTAGTTAAACAGTATTATTTTTACAATTTTGTCACTATTAATATATATCATTATTATCATCATCAACATACTTATTTTAGTGTATATTATTCTTCTTATGCGTTAATTTATTTTAATATGTTATCTCTTTATTTATGAATTGAATTAGAATTGATGTATTGATTAAGAGAATGTTTCAATAAATACATCCAGATTTGGTTCGAGAGGTAAACGCTGGATTATTCGGTGATTAGCAGACATTTGTAGTGAATCATGATGGATTGTTAAACTGAGAGAAGTGATTCAAGTCAGACTGAGGAGAAATAAAGTTCAGGCGACTCTGAGCGGATAAAGGATAAAAGGAACGCTGCTCTTCCTCTTCCTGTTTTAATGGGGGGTAACCATGCCAACATGACAGGAAGTGCTGGAATCTCCCTCATTAGTGTTCAGTTTGACTCGCGCTGCAGAAATACAAGACTGTCTTCATCGAAATATGTGACTGGGACATGGTTTATTCTGAGCAGATCTGGAGAAATGTGTCTCTGCATCAATGGAAGTGAATGGGTGCCGTCAGAAAGAGAGTCGTCACAATAATCCCCAGCGCTCCGGTCCGTCAGTGAACATCTGGAGAAGACAGGAGATCAAACTAATCCAGCGTGAAGATGATTTGAACTCAAATATGAGTTTATAATAACTCGTCTCTCTCATCACAATAAAGACACAGATTAGTTTATATCTGTTTTGTAAACGCTGCTTGATCTGAGCAGATTTCAGACCGGAAGAGTTGTTATGAATTATGAACTGGATTAGTTTGATCTTCTGTCTTCTCCAGATGTGAACTGTTCCTTTAAGAAGTGTGTGAAAGGTGTAGTAAATGAAAGCACAGCCTGTGAAGCTGCTGAACGACGAGGTTCTGATCGGTCAGCACTGACCCGCGTTCCCAGAGGAGCAGAAGAGGGAGGTCACAGCCGGGGGTCAGAGGTCAACCCCGCCCACACACACACTATTGTGATTATGGAGATGAGCAGAGAGTTTCTAAGTGAACAAACCCCTCACAGTGTGTGTTCAGAACGTCGCTGAAGACATGCTTACAAATACATGCTGCTCTTTTGATCTTTCTGTGTTTCAGTTTACATCAAAAATATTGTTTTCAGTGTTGATAATAATCAGGATTGTTTACTGTCTGCTCGTGTGTGTTTTGGAGCGAGGCAGAAGAAGGTTTACTTTGAGACTGGAACATTCCGTGTGTGTGTGTGTGTGTGTGTGTGTGTACTGGTTTAGTTATAATTGTGAAGATGTAAATGTTGTCTCTTATAAAATTAAAGCTCGGGACGACCCACTAGAAACTTTTGAGCGGTCGTCATGAGATAAAAAGGTTTATAAATCAGACAGAAGTAGTTTTGATGTAGTTTCTGTGACGAGGAGCTTTAGGGTTAGAAAGAAAATACTGTTAACCTGCAAGAAAATCAGTGGAAGTCTATCAAGTCTATGTCCTCCCTAAGATAACAAAATAAATGAGTGTGTGTGAGAGTGAGTGTGTGAGAGAGAGAGTGTGGGAGAGAGAGTGTGTGTGTAAGAGAGTGTAAGAGAGTGTGACAGTGTGTGAGTGTGTGAGAGAGTGTGTGTGTGGGAGAGAGTGAGAGTGTGAGAGAGAGTGTGTGTGTGTGAGAGAGTGTGTGTGTGTGTGTGAGAGAGAG
>NW_025047844.1:257500-265000 GCF_018831695.1 Puntigrus tetrazona
CTTTCCCACTACAGCCTGTCTCTCTGTCCTTTTGTTTTTCTGTCTCTCTGACTGTCCTTTTGTCTGTCTATCTATTTGTTTGTCTTTTTGTCTATCTATCTGTCTGTCTCGTCTCTCTGTCCCTTTGTCTCTTTGTCCTTTTATCTTTCTGACTCTCTGTCTGTCCTTTTGTCTCTTTTTCCTTTTGTTTTTCTGTCTCTCTGTCTGTCCTTTTGTCTCTCTGTCCTTTTGTTTTTCTGTCTCTCTGTCTGTCCTTTTGTCTCTCTGTCCTTTTGTCTCTCTGTCCTTTTATCTTTCTGTCTCTCTGTTTGTCCTTTTGTCTCTCTGTCCTTTTGTCTCTCTGTCCTTTTATCTTTCTGTCTATCTGTTGGTCCTTTTGTCTCTTTGTCCCTTTGTCTTTCTGTTCGTTTGTCTGTCCTTTTTGTCTTTCTGTCTCTCTGTTTATCCTTTTGTCTGTATCTCTCTCTGTCCTTTTGTCTGTGCTTTTGTCTTTCTGTCTCTTTGTCCTTTTGTCTCTGCCCTTTTGTTTTTCTGTCTCTCTGTCTGTCCTTTTGTCTCTTTGTCCTTTTATCTTTCTGTCTCTCTGTCTGTCCTTTTGTCTCTCTGCCCGTCTCTCCATCTCTCTGCCCCATCTGTCTGTCTCTCTTTCTGTCCTTCTGTCTTTGTCTCTGTTTGTCTTTTTCTCTGTCTGTCTTCCTGTTACTGTCAGTCCAGAAACACTGAGTTTTTTCGCCTGTCTCTTTGTAGTGATGATGAAATGAAACATTTAAAGCCAGAGCGTCTTTGTTTGAGTGAATCATTACGCTGGAGGTGTTGACATACAGACATGGCTGAAGGTTATTTCTTTTTACAGTTGTTGTCTTTAGAAGCTTTCTGTTAAGTGCGTTGAATAGGAAAAGGATCTGGCGCCCGCAGTTGATTTTGATATTCTAGGTATTATTAAACGGCCAGGGTTTTGAGAACACAGGACTATAATGTGATAAGAGCTTGCTCAAGTATTGAGGAGATAAGCGATTCAGGGCTTTATAAGTAATTAATAAGATTTTAAAATAGGGAGCCAGTGCAGTGTTGATCATCACCTGTTGTGAACTTTATCGTGGTAATATTGCTGTATAACTGAAGTGGAAACAGTGGAAATGTTCTGCATTTGAAACACAGCATGAATCACGTAGTGTTTTCCTGTCTGCGCCTGTCAGATGCTTCAGGAATGATTCTACATTATACATCAAAACCACAGTGATTTAATATGCAAAAAATGTCCTTAAAATGACTGTGAACCAATTTGAAATCTGAAACATTTTAATAGAGTAGTAGAGCCAGAAATGATCACCCTGTCATTGTTAACTCTTACTAATATCATTTAAAGCAGTCTGACTTTGAAAACGTTGAAATAATATGTGTATGCAATGACTGTAGCAAAACACATTTTTAATAAAAAACTTTTGTTTTAAATATCTTAGAATATTTTCTATTAATATATATTTTTATTTTACATATTTAGTTCCAAATGAAAATGAATAAAAAATATTTTTAAGTCTAAATAAATTGTACATAATTATGTATAACAATAAAAATATTATTAATGTTCCATTTTATTGATATATATTATGATATAATTATTAAATAAAAAGAATAATATATTTAATAAATTAATATTAATAGATTTTATTTTAAATGTTTGTGTTCAGTTTTTATTAGTTATTATATATATATATATATATATATATATATATATATATATATATATACAGTATATATATATTTTTTCATAATCTTTTACATATTTATATTTATTGATATAAAGTTCTGCCTGTATATTACTGTGAGTAAAACACATCATTAGCTGTGATATTTAACATGGTGTGAGGGCAGAACTGAAGCAGGTGCGTCTAATGAGAGCTTCATGAATAAACCAACAGCATCTGATCATTCAGAGGAACACGGAGAAATGTGTGTGCATCTCTTTACTTCATCAGCTTATAGAATCTCTTATTATCTTCAAATGTTGTGATTTGTAATTACGTTGTCAGTATTTGTCTTAAAAAATGTTGTTTTCATTTTGAATATTTTCTGATCGAGCGCTCCAGAACAGTTTTCACAAGGATATTACGCTAGAGAAAACTGAAGGATAGCGGCTCAGAATCAGTGCAGCTGCGTAGTCTTGATTTCAATCAGTGAATTATGTTCATAGTTTTTCATCCAAGTAATCTCTCATGATCTGAAGATGTTTTGAAGCAGCCGCAGACAGCCGCGTCCCGTCTGCTGGCCGCGAGCCGAGGATTTCCAAACACTAACACAACATCCGTCTTGGACGGCAATCCAAAGCAAACTTACGCAAGACTGTGGCTGTTTCTCAGCCCATAATCCAAAAGCAGTTTGTGTTGCGGCGGGAAGCCGGGCGAAACTGCCAAGAGCGCAGCCTGAGCCGGAGAGTCATGACAGAACTAACTCTGCTTCGAAATAAGGCTTAAACTATTCATTTCTTCTTGAAATTTGGTGGATATTTTTCTTTTTGGGCCATGAACGTGCATGCAAAGTTTCGACGCATAGATGTATTTTGCAAAGGCTGTACAAAACATTTCACGACTTGGAAGCTCTGACCAACACTTGATTTTCAAACCGTTTGGAATGCTACTTTATTTATTTATTTCTTCTTGCATTTTGGTGGATATTTGCACTTTTGGGCCACGAATGTGTGTGACATAGGTGTGCTTTGTTAGAAATGACAAACTGTTAGAAATCCTGGTTCAGTTAAGTCAACCATACAGCGGATAGGCCTTACAGTATGAAATAGGACAATAGTGCGTCGATTTATCATTCATTTCTTCTTGAAATTGGATAATTTCTCATTTTGGGTAATGGCCGTGTCTGCAGCGTTGTTTATTAATGTATAATTTTTAGTTTGTCAAAAATCTGAGCTTTGAAAAACATTAACATATCAGGTGAAACTTAAAGTTTTCTGAATCAATTAAAGAAAACCCTTATTTTTAGACTATTTTTAGTATTCTTCTAGTATCACCGAGATATAGTTTTTCTTAATCACGTTTTGAATTTTTCAGTAAAAATTTAACTAATACTATTTTTTTCAATCTCTGAAAAGTTTCTTTTTGTAGTAATATTATTATAATTTCAGTCTGAGATATTGTAGTACATCGGTTTTAAACTGAATGAAAATGAGAAGCGCTGCTTTGGAAACTGGCTGAAATATATATATCTTTTCAAATGCATTTTTTATAACAAAATTATAACAACCCTGCAAAATAATGACTGAACTAAAGCGTGTTGTAAATATATGTAGGTCAGTTTCACCCCGACAGAGTAAAAATACCAATGAAAATAGGGAAGTGTTCCGTTTTTTTGCTATAGTAAGTGTGTGATCTTGTGAGTCAGCGTCTGAAGCCAGCAGCAGTGTTTATTTAGCTTGTGTTTGTGTGCTTGTTCTTGGTGTTTCTCGCTCACCCGAAGCCAGATCCAGTGACGCTCATGAATAATGGAGCGAGCAGCTGCAGCGTCTCTCAGGAGAGCGGTGGACTGCGGCGTTCACCCCAGACGCGAGCGGACGGGTCAATATGAGTCCGGCGCTCAAAACAACGCTCAACGTAACCTTCACCTGCGTGCGAGACGCATTTGGATTGAATACAACTAAAGATAATGTGATGCAGATTCCACAGTCGTCCAGAAATGACACGGGGGCATGGAAATGATATGTACCATTTAAATCCACAAATCCTGACTGGTTTTTATGGTCAGACGGAGTCAGAACGAGGAGGGCGCTGGGGTTTTATAGCCACTGAGATGCTTTGTTAATTAGGTCTTTATTAACCCAAACCTTCTGTTAACTGAAAACATGAGGGATTATTTCAATCAATCAATCATTTTTATTTCTATAGCGCTTTTATCAACACAGGTTGCATCAAAGCACTGAACAGAATAAAGTAGAAGAATACAATGACAGGGATGTATAATGAAGAGATTGAACAATTTGTTATTAAATGCAGAGACGGTCTCTGGAATCAATTCACTGATAATCTCTAGAAGTTAAATGTCCCCAACCAAGTGAGCCAGAGGAACCAAAACCCCATCCATGACTCAGTTGAGGTCAGTTTCTCCTCTGACCGGACGCCCAACACTTAACTTCCTGTTCAATTTAAAGCGCAGCTGTGTCAGATAGTGCAAATGACTAGGCTAAGTTAAAAAGATGTGTCTTTAATCTAGATTTAAACTGGCAGAGTGTGTCTGCCTCCCGAACAGAGTTAGGGAGATTGTTCCAGAGTTTAGGTGCTAGATAGGAAAAGGATCTGCCGCCCGTATTTGATTTTGATATTCTAGGTATTATCAAATGGCCAGAGTTTTGAGAACGCAGCGGACGTGCAGGACTATAATGTGATAAGAGCTCGCTCAAGTATTGAGGAGCTAAACCATTCATATATTTGCACGCATCAGATGTAGTCGGCGTGAAAATGTTCACTCTCAAACTGAAAAAGAGTGCATTTGTGATTGTTATGTACACTCGCTGTAGTTCAAATATATTAGCTTTGCAAGTACAAAATAAGTACCAGTTTAGTGCACTAAAACCACAGGACAATTTGAGCATGTAAATATGTATTTGTAGTATGCATGAAATAAAAGTATTTCAGGTACATTATTATCTGTATTTATTTTTCACTGGGGTACATAAACTACTTTTTGTTGCTTTTATTGAACACTGAATGTTTCCCGCTGAAAGGACTGATGTTTTAGCACTTCTTCCAGATGAAGCCACGCTTTGGACTGGTTCAGGTTTTATAGTTTGAGCCGACGCTCATCAACTGGCTTGACTTCAGGACTCAAGTAGTGACCAGCTTCTGAATGCCTGACCATGTCCAGGTCTCCATCGAAATCTACCCAGTAGCAGATTAATTTATGCTTTTTTAACAGTTAAATAGATTTTTATGCACATATTGTACACATTTAATACACACACAACACATTTAACAGCTCATTAACTTTTTGCGTCTGTAGATTTCAGTTGCAATTCAAACCTTTTAAAGAGTTTTTTCTCCACTTCTGCAGCACTTTTTAGGGTTTTATTCTGTATTCTGAAGGGTTTCTTCATTCATCTGCTCTTATTACTGCGCTTTGTCTATGTGGATCCGTACATTTAATTTATGGCAGATATCTTTGCTTTAAGTTTCTCCAGTGTTGTCTATATCCTAAAGGCTTTCACTGAGGAATTACTGAGAAAAAACCCAATGGAAAAAATCGTCGTTTTTTTAGCCTGGCTTCATCAGATGTTCAGATTTTTGTTCTGGAAACTTAAGCAAGTCGGTAGCATTAAGCATGCTTTATACGACGTGTGCAACATCTTAAAGTGATTAATTAAATGTGTACCTTATCCCCCTCATCTTGCATTTATTCATATTTTGGTTTATTTTCACTGTTATTTGTGTTTAGCGCGGTACTTCTGGATTGTGATATTTCTGCTGATCTAGAAGGTTTATAGACGGCTTCTCGCTGTAATTGTGAAAATGACTGCCACAGATAATCTGACCTTCTGTGTTACAACATGTAGTCCTGAAGAAGAAGAATGGGCTGTGTTTGTGCTCTTTGTGTGGGACGGCGGTCATCCTCTCTGTTATGTGGGGAGTGACAGGCTATCGATTGAGCTGCGAGCCGCTGCTGGAGACTGAAGGATGTCTCAGAAACAAGAACAAAACAGAGGTCCTTCGGAGTAGAAGCAGCAGTCAGACGCTTTTATAGAAATATATATATTATTTACATGTATAAATACATCAAAGATATAGATGATGTAACATTTATTAAATGTAAAAATGAAAAAAATGGTTATTTTCACATGGACATGAATATTAGATTAAATTCACATAATATAAATAAACAGGCACTTATATATATATGTATATATATATATATATATATATATATATATATATATATATATATATATATATATATATATATATATATATATATATATATATATATATATATATGTATATATATATATATATATATATATATATATATATATATATATATATATATATACACACACACATATATACTCATCATTTATTATGTATATAAATGCACACATAAGCATTTATTTAGAAAATATTTACATGCATGTATTTATATTCATGGAATGAAGAAAGAGGTAACACATTTTAGAAATAATGATGTTTATATTTATTAGAAATAAACACATCTCTTCCATCTTTATTTGATTGTCCAATTCTAGCACTAACATTTAATTTCCTAAAAAAACTATTTATTTTCTGCTTGTTCATGAAAAAAATAATAATAATCTTTTTGCATTCTATGGATTTAGTTTTCTTTTTACTTGTTACAGAAGGATCCTGCCTTGGCTGTGTATACTGTGTTAAACTAACCGAGCTCTATTATATGACTCAGTGCTCTTTGGCTGGTTTGGGTCACTTTGGAGCTGCTCAATGACTAAAAGCAAATGTTTATGTTGATTTAAAAATATGCTATCGCTCTCTCATCGTATTTCTTAGTTTCTTATCCCATAATAAATATAAACACGCTGATTTACGTATTCAGCCAGACCAGATTGGAACAATGAGCTATTAGATATTAAGTGTGTAATTACTGGAGGTAATCCTCTCCGAGTGACCCGTTCAGGGCTAATCCGGCGTGAACGAGAGGAGAAAGACCTGTCTGTCAGAGCCGCTGACTCTCAGTTACTCCAGCAGGTTGTAATGAAGACTCCGGGCTAGATATCCTGACGTCTGCTTAATTAAACACAGCAGACGCTCGCTAATGATCCGTGTTTCTTGAACGTCGTCTGCTCCTGACGACAGCTTCGTTCGAGGACTTCCTGGTGAAGAACTAAACGAGTCCTCGTCCAAGAAGAAGAAGAAGAGGAGAAGCTGTTGCCATGGAGACAGGACTTTCTGTATTCGTGGAACACCTGAACGAGTTTATTTAAATTAAAATCAATAGTTTATCATTGAAATGTGTTATTAGATCATTACACAATCGTCGTGAAATAGCATTAGTATTTAAAACTGTGTCATTTATTTCGGTGTATTTTTTACTCCGGTGTCACGTGATCTTCAGAAATCCGAATAATATCCTTCTCGAGAAACATTTCTGAATATCATCAGCGATGAAAACACTTGTGCTGCATTTTATCTTTCAGTTCAGACTATATACACTATGACTCCAATAAAACCAAATAAGTTTCATCAAAAATGATCCTCGAGCAGCAGTTGAGCGAATTAGAACGGTTAAGTAGAAACAGGGTTTCAGGACGGTGGTGGTGTAACGCTCCGCCGATGAGGATGTGTTCGTTCGCTCCGTGCCAGAGCTGTATTCAGGTCAAGGTGATGCTGCATTAATCTGGAGCAGAGCGTCTGATCTACATGCAGCGAAGCACAAAGCCATTCATCATCTCCGGCACACCTGGCAGAACCGAGATCATCTCACTGCAGTCATCAGAACATCTAGCAGTCAATAAAGGGCTCATAACACCATAAA
>NW_025047844.1:270000-297500 GCF_018831695.1 Puntigrus tetrazona
CACACACACACACACTCAGTCAGTCGCCCACGTCAGACTCTCATCCAAACACACAGATCTGTTCTCACAGCTGTTAAACTAGGTGGCGCTTTTCGATGGCCGTGTGAGAGTTGAGCTTTCGGCAGTCGGGTTCTTTCTAGCTTTTTAAACAAATTCAACTTAATATTGCTTACAAACGTACAGTACGTACAGATCATTTACGTGTATGGTTATATCTCTGAATTGGGAGTTATGACGTGGATGGATTTATTTCTGGATGGATGACAGGAAACCAGTCCTGAAGAAACTATCTTCAAGCGACTCAACTAGCTGGACATTTAAGTGAAGTCTGAGAGGATCTGCATCTCCTTTCTCTCCTCAAGTTAAGAACATTTAAGTCAAATGGGATTCTTCAACTCAGATCTCACCCAAAGGGGTAAGAAAGCTGGAGGAAAGCATACTCGTTCAGTATGTACACTTGTTTAAGACTAGACTCCGTGAAGTGAGTGCTGTTCCTGACTGTTGGGTGCTAAAGACTTTTCGTGTAGAGTTGGCGCCGGTGTTGTGTGATATCTTCAACACATGCATACAGCATAACATTTAGCCAAAAACGAGATCCCACTACTTGGCTGTCTTGGAAAAGAGTTTGAAGTCATTAAGATCTCAACATGGCTTCACGAGAAGCTACGAATTCAACTTCTGCAGCACCGCCATGAAGCACTGAACAGATCCCCCAAGATAGAGGATAGTTGATTGTTTGACACAATCGATCATCGCCAACTACTCCGTTCCTCGCTGACTCCTTGCGTGTCTTATTGTGAGGAGCGATCTGAAGAACAGAGAGCAGAAGGTGTGTCTATCTCCTTGCCCGTTCCAGCTGGTGTTCCTCAGGGAGGACTTCTAGTCCCTTCTAGCTTTCTGTCGTATGCATCAATAGCCTGGATTCATATTTGCAGATGAGTCTCTAATGGGTTCCCGTAGTGGAACGGGGACAGAAATTTATATCGGCGATGAATGGAGCTTGGACTGTGGACGTGGTGATTAGTTCCCCCTCAGCATCTCAGGACAAGCCATTAGTAGAGTTTCCACCTTTAAATAGCTCGGACCTGTCGTGAGACGCTCACACTAAGTGCTTGATTTTGAAGGTGAGCCCCAGAATAAACTTCCTCTGAGAAGCTAAAAGAGCGTGTTCTAGTCCAGTATGGGGAGGACTACCTGAAGAGATGCTGTCGGGAATAAACGAGTGAAAGGCGTGAGTAAGCCTCCATACACACTCTCACTAAAATACTCAAGGACAGTTCATCAGCGCTGCATTGTTTCCTGCCTGAGGCTCCAACGCCATCTTCTTCTCTTCAGCAGCGAGACGTCTGCTCTACCCAGGAGTACAACCAGACTCCATGAACCTCTATTCAAGCGTGCTCTAAAACTCTGTAGATAACTTACAGATGGCTTTTCTGTGTTTCGGAGTTATTTATATAAACATATTTTATTATATAATATATATATATATATATATAATAATAAAATAAAAATAAATAAATAATAATTAAAAAATAATAATAAAATTAAAATATATATATATATTTTTTTCATTTTATTATATATATATATATATATATATATATATATATATATATATATACATATATATGTATATATATATATTCTTTTAATGTTTCTGAAAAACTTTTTTAATTACATTTATTTGATTAAAAAATAACAGTAAAATTGTGAAAAAATATTAGAATGTTTTCTCTATTTCTATGAAGTGCAGCTGTATTTTCAGCATCATTACTCCGGTCTTCAGTGTCACACGATCGGTCAGAAATCATAATAATATACTGATTTGCTGCTCGAGAAACATTTCTCATTCTGTGTCCCGCTCAGTATTTTTGCGAAAAAATGTACATTTTATTTTTTCAGGATTAACAGATAAATAGTAAGTTCAAAAGAACAGCATTTATATGAAACAGAAATCTTTTGACCATCATGAACGTCTTTACTAACACTTCTTTTGCTCAATAAAAGTCTTAATAATAAACTTAAAAGTCTTTCTTCCAAAAAAATGTAAATAAAATAAAATAAAAGTATTAATATTAAGCTGCAAAAACGCGTGACCAGTACAATTTTTATTGCTTGTATGCTGTTAAATGATGAATAAATAAACACTTTATGTCTGGGTTCACCAAGAAGGCAGTGATTTGAGTTTGATGCATGTTTGACGTCTAAAGTTGCACTGAGTTTTGTCCAGAGTTCAGGTTCTTCTGAGTTGAACCCTGTCCGTCCAGTTGCTAACAGTACTGAGTTTGTGTGACGTTAAAGCTGATCCGCAGTGATCTGTGGTTTAAGTGGTGAAGCTGCGGAGCTCCAGAAAGCCTGTAAATTGATTGTGTTGAATGGAGTAAGCTGTGTGGATGTCTTCGGGAAGCTGTGTGTGGTTAATCCCGTCTGGATGCGCTTGAGGACAGAGAAACCCTCCGAGAGTCCGATTTCATTCAAAACTCATTCAGAGCTTTAATTCACGTGTAATTGTGTCTTTGTTTTCAGAGCTGACTGCCAGCGCTTATTGAACTAATATTTATAATGAAATAAAACGGTTAATCCGTGCATTCAAACCCAGTCCCATATGTGACTAATAATTGCCTGTACTAGTAAAGATAAGCATCGTCTCATGCCATGAACATTACAATCTCAGTCCTTTCTCACTTTAATCAGATGAACTGTTTCCATTCCATTTTCTCCTTGTTGTTAATGTTTAATATTAACGTATCTAGTGTATTCCAATCATCTGAAACGAACTAGTTCTAGCATCACTAGAATTAAACTGAATCTAAAATGCATTCATCGTTGTGGTAGCAGTTTAGCGTAATCGTTTGACTGAACATGAATCACGTTTCATCTAAATATTTGATGATCTTCATATTCTTATATTAAGAGCTCATAATTACACAGAAGTGGCTCAGTGTGTGAATTCATTAAACTTGAGTAGAGTGCGGTGGCTCAGAGAAACATCCACAGTCTGTCTGTCTGTGACAGCCCACAAGGCCCTGCCATTCATTTCAGTTATATATTGAAAAAGAGTCACTTTTAGAAAAAGAATCAGCTTTTCAAATGCTGATTCTTTAAAGAAAGAATCAAGCGAGTCGTTGAATCATTCATTCAGATTCATTCATATTTAAACCTGACTGTTTATTGAGTCATTGTGTGGTTCAGTGAACTTATTAGTAAAAATGCTTTAAATGCATTAAAAAATGAACCGAATGATTGTTTTTATAATTGAATCATTGAATCTTTCGTTCAAATGCTACATTCAAGCCTGACGATTCATTCAGAAATGAATCGGGTGACTGGTTTTATGAGTGAGTCATTGAATCATTCACTGAACTGTTTAGTTTAAAAAGCACGGAGCAGAAATAGACAAAACAACTGGAATTATCGGGCTTACGATGAAAGTTTCTTCTTGTTATCCTGAACTGTTAAAAACCCCAGTACAACAAACCCTGATGAAAGCACATCTCAACACTCATGTATGAAAGGCGTGAGTGCTGTAACATTAATCCATCTTTAAGTCGGTATTTGATTTGTTTAGTTGTTTATTTTTGCATTAAAGCAATGATCCGCTGGAGCCAGCTTCATCAGGGGTGATGAGAAGAACCTGTGAATCAGGGTCTAGTGCTGATCTTTCCCAGCGTTGCATCAGATCAGACACACTTTCAGGGGTTCAGAGTTTGTTTTTGATTGATTAATCATTTAAAACGCTTTCAAGAGTCTGTGTTTGAGTCGACGGAGCAGATGATGCACACAGATACATTTATAACCTTTATATTTTTATTACTGCTGTCAAATAATTAATTATGATTGAAAGTTTTGTTTGCAAATGTGTGTACTGTATATATAAACACACACACACGTATATATTTATACAGATTCTGTGTTATCTATATTATATTATACATTATACATTTTAAAGTTTTACTTTCTTGTGCATTTTATTATTTATTTTTGTTTCAGACGTGATATACCATTATCATTTTGTTTGCATTTTATATTTTTTATATTTATATTTGAACATAATTAGTTTTCATTATAATTAGTTTTTTTATATTTGTGTGCAGTCTTTGTTGTAGTTTGTGTAATTGATATACTTTTGATATGTGTTTTTATATATTTTTATATTATTTTATGTAATATTTATATATGTTATAGTTGTGAATTTTGAAAATAATTTTAAAAATATTTCTGTATATTTGTTTTAGTTTTAGCTATACACCTAACAAACATTAGCAGGTCTAAACTTAACAGAAATAAGAAATGTTTGCCCTGGAAACTAACTGAAGTTTTTGAATGAATGGTTTTTTTTGTCCGGTGTTTGTCTTCCAGAGCGTTCCTCAGCTGCCGTGTGGAAAAGCACTTTACAGCTACGAGGGCAAAGAACCGGGCGACCTGAAGTTCAGCAAAGGAGATATCATCATCCTGCGGCGGAAGGTGGACGAGAACTGGTTTCACGGAGAACTGAACGGCAGCCACGGCTTCCTGCCGGCCAGTTACATCCAGTGCATCCGGCCGCTGTCTCAGACGCCGCCGCAGGGGAAAGCTCTCTACGACTTCGAGGTCAAAGACAAAGACCAGGACAAAGACTGCTTGACCTTCACTAAGGTACAGACTTCAGCCTATGATTTCAGTTCTTTTCTGTGATTTCCAGCATCATTCCTCCAGTCTTCAGCGTCACGTGATCTTCAGAAATCAGAAGAATACACTAATAGTACTGCTCGACAAACATTGATTGAACACGGTTGTGTTTGTGGATGAATCATACACTTTATATTTATGGATGAACAAATGAATAGAAAGCTCAAAAGAGCAACGCTTTTTAAAAATAGATATCCTTGATTAATACAAATTTTGGTTGGATAATAAACATTTATTATGTATATATAAATACGCACACGTGCATTTATGCTTTTAAGAAAACGTTTATGTATTAAATATAATATCGTTTATATGAATATAAATAGATATTTTCTAAACCTATGCTGTATGTGTGTTTATATAAGCATGATAAATACGTGTATTATTTAAACAAAAACATTTATTTTGGATGCGATTGATCGTGATCAGCACTACGAAAAATAAAGAAATACTATGTAGATATAAAAATTAATAGAATGACAAGGAACATAAACCCTATCCGTGAGCTGTTGAGAGAAACCAGGCTCCTCTGACCGAATGTCATGGAAATATTGTTTCAAATTGTGATATTTTGTGTTAAATAAATTGAATGCAGACAGACTGAAGTCTTTGGTTTTTATTTATAACGATTTAGGCTCACATTTAACTAAAGCCCACCAATTCACGATCTCAAAAACGTCAGAACATGACACGCCAGTCATCTAATCCACTCAAAACTCCTGCAGAGGTTTCCTGAGCTTTCAAAACGCTCTCTCGGTTTGGTTCACTAGGATTCACAATCATGGAGAAGACCTCTCACCTGACTGTTGTCCTGAACAATTTGGAAACCAAGGTCCTAGAGTCTGGAAGAAGGTGGAGAAGTCCAGTGTTAAGTTTCCATGGTCTCTGATGATTCTGGTGTAATGTCTCTGTTGTTGTTGGTCCATTGTGTTTTCTGTAAACCAACGCCACTGCACCCGTTTACTAAGAAATGTTGGAGCACTTCATGCTTGTTTCTGCTGACCAGCTTTTTGAAGATGCTGATTTCATTTTCCGGCAGGATTGGGCACCTGCCCACACCACCAAAACCAACAAAAGTGGATTAAATGACCGTGGTGTTGGTGTTCTTGACTGACCGGCAAACTCACCAGACTTAAACACTATAGAGAGTCTGTGGGGTATCGTCCAGAGGAAAATGAGAAGCAAGAGACCAAAACATGCTGAAGGCCACTGTCAAAGAAACCTGGGCTTCCATACAACCTCTGATCTCCTCCATCACACAACCAGTTATTAAAGCAGAAGGAGCCCCTACCAAGTATTGAGTACATGTACAGTAAATAAACACTTTCCAGAAGGACAACAATTCAACAATTAATATTGGAAGTATTAAAATTTCAACTACTTCAGTCTGTGTGCACTGAATTTATTTAATACAGACCTTTCACAATTTGAGTTGAATTACTGAAATACATAAACTTTTTTGTGACATTCTAGTTTATTGAGATTTATTGACCTGTAATTTCCAGTTAAATGTTAAGTGCATGTCAGATTGTGCAAAAGACTAGGTGTTCTGGTCTCTAATGAAGGTCATCCGGTGCTGATCCACCATCAAATCTAGATACTGAGAAACCGAATAAGAAACAAACTAATATTAGAGTAGATGCCATTTTTTTACAATGTAAATGAGTACATGGTGTTTTATGAGGAGTGTTCCCTAATTAATGCAGCCTAAGAATCCTTTAACGGATTTGAATCATAAAAGTGTGTTATTAAACTGAAAAGTGTGTCTGCCTCCTGAACAGAGTTAGGGAGATTGTTCCAGAGTTTAGGTGCTAGATAGGAAAAGGATCTGCCGCCCGCAGTTGATTTTGATATTCTAGGTATTATCAAATGGCCAGAGTTTTGAGAACGCAGCGGACGTGCAGGACTATAATGTGATAAGAGCTCGCTCAAGTATTGAGGAGCTAAACCATTCAGGGCTTTATAGGTAATTAATAAGATTTTAAAATCTATCTGATGTTTGATAGGGAGCCAGTGCAGTGTTGACAGAACCGGGCTAATATGATCATACTTCCTAGTTCTAGTAAGGACTAGCTGCTGTGTTTTGGACTAGCTGAAGTTTGTTTATTAAGCGTGCAGAACAACCACCCAATAAAGCATTACAATAATCTAACCTCGAGGTCATAAACGCATGAATTAACAAAACTGTTGTAGTATATCAATGATGTGTTAAAATAAAGACACACACAAAGTAGCTTCTAGTCTAGCTTTCTAGATTTTTGTTTATGTAGTAGTATGTTTATAAATAAAAGCATCTGGCAAAAATGCATAAATGTAAATACAGTCAGACTGAAGATTCACGTCGGCCGTCCCGACTTTGGTCTCCATTTGACTTTTAACGTATTGCCAAAAAACAGCGTTGTTCTTCCAGACGAAAGTCATTGGTGCGGGTTAGAGACTGGTTGGTGTGTGCTTCTGTGCTCTGTATGTTCCTCACATCGTCACACAGCTGCAGAGCTGTTTCTCCACAAGCAGCCTCTGTCCTCCAGACGCAGGATCCGGAAAGACGAGTCCTGGAAACACAGACGAGTCTTTCAGAGAGGAGAAGGACGGGCGGATGAGAGGCAGACGAGCATCTGCATGCTAAAACTCTTTAATAGACGCTCTTGATTGAGACGGGGTTGACTCTCGCTGAAGTGAAGCTTGATGCGAATCGATTCAAATGAGTTCTGTGCTGAAAGCTAGTATGATCATCGTGAACCGAGGCGCCTTCATAAAGATATAGATATTAATGTCTTAAAAATGCTGAGGTTCAGGCTCTTGCTTTCTGAATTTTAAATGAAAATGTAGTCATTATTCCATTATCATTGAAATACCAGTACATTTGTTAATATTTTGTGTGTGTGCCGTGTTTAAGACATTATTATTTCATTTTCTATTTCCGTAATATTGTGTTTTTTTCATTTGTAGTATTTTATATGTCCATAATTTATACTTTTTTTTCCCCGTTTTAGTTGCAACAATAATAACGGCAATTTAACAAAAACAGATTTCAACACATTTTAGACCTGTTTCTAATTTACCTTCTTTATCCAGAATTTAGTCAAATGTTGTGTAGAAACACCATTTGTTTTAGAATCTATGGCCTTCTTCAGTCTGCTTTTAGGACATTACACAGCTGTGAATCAGCCCTCTTTACTCTTCCTGATCTTACTAGTCCTCAGCTCGGCTTTTGATTGGTTGATCACGATGTACTGCTCTTTCGTTTAAACACACTGTGTGGGTCTGAGAGGTGCTGTCTGTTTTAAATTAGTTTCGAAGCCCGTTATGAAATACTCCTACAAGCCTATTGTGTGTCCAGGGTTCCTGTGCTCCTCTGAATGTGGTGTCCCTCAGGGTTCGATCCTTGCCCCGATTCTATTTTTGATTTATATGCTGCAGCTGTGTTAAAAAAAAAATATCACTTGAAATCGATGATTAAAATGCATTACAAAAGTTGCATGCATGCATTCAAGAATTTAAATGATGCTTTATTAATAATTTCTTGATTTAATGAGAGTAAAACCGAAGTGGTTTAGTTTGGACCCAGTGATGCTCTGTCTTATAACACTTATGACCTTGATCTTAGTCATCTTCACTCCGTGTGTAAAGTGTTTTATTTGACTCCAGTCTAAAGTTTGACAGAGAAACAGCGCGGTCGATTTCTTCCATTTCAAAAACTCTCAACTCGTTCGAAAGCAATCTGTGCATTTGTTACGTCTGAAGTTAGACTGTGGGATAAAATAAAGGAACAATTTGCAATAATGATAAAAAAGAAAGTCTTGAGCAGCAAAAAGTCTTCAGTTTACACGTGCACTCTTTATCTCTCTATAAACTCTCAGAAGTGAGATTAGAATTTGATTTATTTCTCGGTTTGAATATTAAGATGTGACACCTTTAAGGATGTGATTTAGTGTCTCTTAGTAGTGTATTTCTCCAGCGCGTAGTGTGTGTATTTACAGCATGTTTCTTCTCACAGGACGAGATTCTCACCGTCATACGAAGAGTGGACGATAACTGGGCAGAAGGCATGCTGGGAGATAAGATCGGGATTTTTCCTATCCTATACGTGGAGGTAAGTGTGTGTGTGAGTGTGTGTGTGTGTGTGTGTTAAAGGCGTTCTAACATAAAGCTGAAGAAATGCCGTTTAATTCACTGTTAAATCTAACAGTAAACCACTTGTTCAGACTGGAGAACCATTCAGAGCCCTGCGAGTGATGCATTGTGGGTAAAGTGTATTGATTGTATGAGTGAAGGGGAGATGTTCCGATGTCCTTTAGCAGGTTAGGGATATTTATCATGAATTAAACATTAACCTTTGAGAAATACATTATCCGTGTGATGCAAATTAAAGAAAAACAGTAAGTCCCCTTAAAAAAATGAATATTTTAAAATATTACTTTTAAGCCATTAAAGGAATAGTGCTGAAATGTGTTCATCCTCGGGTTCATTCGAGATCAGGATGAGTGTGTCTGGAGAAATGCGTCTCTGCCTCAGTGTCTCAGTAATGGAAGTGAATGGGTGCCGTCGGAACGAGAGTCTGATAAAAACATCAGAATAATCCACAGTCCATCAGTGAACATCTGGAGAAGACAGAAGATCAAACTAATCCAGCTTCGAGACCTTAATATGAATCCATAATCCATAATAAGTCTTCCTCCGATGAAAAGCGTTCTGGATTGAATCAGAAACAGATATAAACTAATATACGTCTGGATTGTGAAGAAAGAGACACCGGAGGAAGATTATATGGAGTATAGTTTGATCTTCTGTCTTGTTGGAGTTCTGTAGATTATTGTGATGACTCTGATTCTGACGGCACCCATTCACTGCAGACTCTGTCCTGATCTCGCACCAGTTGAGCATGACAAGATTTTCAGCAAATGTTTGTTTTGGGGTGAACAGATCCTTCAGCTGTTGTCTCTCTGATCATTAGCTGTTGTTCTTCTGATTATCACGAGCTCGCTCTCCTCTGCTCCTCAGAAACCAGAGGGTGTTTATCTTCACCTCATTTAAAGTCTGTCCTCGTGTGTCTCGCTCGTGTTTTAATGATGTAATCTTCTCACCGGGGTTTCATTGTAAAGCGTGGAGCTCCGCTGCTAGGCATGCTGGGAAATGACTGGAGCTTGAACACGCATGAAGAGGGATATTATTTGTCTTACTACAGTTTTTATATATCATTTTATATATATACAATTTTATATATTTCTTTTTATATAATATATAATATCTTTGCATTACAGTAATGAGAATTATCAATACATGTTTTCTTTACACAACATTTATTAATTCTTGCCAGGTTTAGTGATGATAGTGTGTCTGTCTCAAAGATCATCCTGAAGAGAAACAGCTTACAGATTCAGAACACACACACACAGACACACACACACACACACACACACACACACACACACACACACACACACACACACACACACACACACACACACACACACACACACACACACACACACACACACACACACACACACACACACACACACACACACACACACACACACACACACACACACACACACACACACACACACACACACACACACACACACACACACACACACACACACACACACACACACACACACACACACACACACAGACACACACACACACACACACACACACACACATGCATGATCTTATACACACTCACACACTCTTACACACTCTCACACACACATGAAGTCTCATGATAAAGCAGCATTCACACACACACATCAATCATTCAATCAATCATTTTTATTTATATAGCGCTTTTATCAACACAGGTTGTATCAAAGCACTGTACAGAATAAAGTAGAAGAATACACTGACAGGGATGTATAATGAAGAGAGTGAACAATTTCTTATTAAATGCAGAGACGGTCTCTGTAATCAATATGTGTGTGTGTGCATCAGGATCTGGTGAACTGTCCACAGGCGCATCTAGGTGTTCTGGTCTCTGATGAACATAATCTCTGGGTGCTGATCCACCATCTAGTCTGGATACAAACTGTGAAAACAGATTGAGAAAGAAACAGGACTAATATTAGCATAGATGCCATTCTTTTTACGATGTCACAAGTACATCGTATTTTAGGAGTAGTGTTCCCGGTTCCAGCAAATCTAAGTAATGCAGCCTAAAAATCCTTTAACGGGTTTGAATAATAAAAGGTGTGTTGGTGTGTTATGTGTAGGCTAAGTTAAAAAGATGTGTCTTTAATCTAGATTTAAACTGGCAGAGTGTGTCTGCCTCCTGAACAGAGTTAGGGAGATTGTTCCAGAGTTTAGGTGCTAGATAGGAAAGAGGATCTGCCGCCCGCAGTTGATTTTGATATTCTAGGTATTATCAAATGGCCAGAGTTTTGAGAACGCAGCGGACGTGCAGGACTATAATGTGATAAGAGCTCGCTCAAGTATTGAGGAGCTAAACCATTCAGGGCTTTATAGGTAATTAATAAGATTTTAAAATCTATCTGATGTTTGATAGGAGCCAGTGCAGTGTTGACAGAACCGGGCTAATATGATCATACTTCCTAGTTCTAGTAAGGACTCTGGCTGCTGTGTTTTGGACTAGCTGAAGTTTGTTTATTAAGCGTGCAGAACAACCACCCAATAAAGCATTGCAATAATCTAACCTTGAGGTCATAAACGCATGAATTAATATTTCTGCATTAGAGGTTGAAAGCATAGGTCGTAATTTAGATATATTTTTAAGATGGAAAAACGCAGTTTTACAGATGCTAGAAACATGATTTTCAAAGGAAAGATTGCGGTCAAACAGCACACCTAGGTTCCTAACTGATGATGAAGAATTAACAGAGCAGCCATCAAGTGATAGGCTGTGTTCTAGATTATTATATGTGGGTTTTTAGGTCCAATTATTAGCACCTCTGTTTTTTCAGAATTTAACATTAAGAAGTTACTCATCATCCAGCTTTTTATATCGACTATGCATTCTGTTAGATTCTCAATTTGGTGTGTATCACCAGGCTGCGCTGAAATATAGAGCTGAGTATCATCAGCATAGCAGTGAAAGCTAACACCATGACTCCTGATAATATCTCCCAGAGGTAACATGTAAAGGTTGAAAAGTAACGGTCCTAGCACTGAGCCTTGAGGAACTCCATATTTCACTTGTGATTGATATGATACCTCCTCATTTAATGCCACAAACTGATAGCGGTCAGATAGATATGATGTAAACCATGCTAAGGCGCTTCCTCTAATGCCAACATAGTTTTCTAGTCTATCCAAGAGAATGTTGTGATCGATAGTATCGAATGCTGCGCTAAGATCTAATAGCACTAATAACGAGATAAAACCACGATCAGATGATAGAAGCAGGTCATTAGTAACTCTAATGAGAGCAGTCTCAGTACTATGGTACGGTCTAAAACCTGATTGGAAATCCTCACAGACACCATTTTTTTCTAAAAAGGAATACAGTTGTGAGGATACTACCTTTTCTAGTATCTTTGACAGAAAAGGAGATTAGAGATTGGTCTGTAATTTACTAAGTCTTTGGGATCAAGATGTGGTTTCTTAATGAGAGGTTTAACTACAGCCAGTTTAAAGGTTTTGGGAACATAACCTAATGACAATGATGAATTAATAATGTTCAAAATAGGATCTATGACTTCTGGAAGCAGATCTTTTAATAGTTTAGATGGAACAGGGTCTAACATACATGTTGCTGGTTTAGATGATTTAACAAGTTTGTACAAGTCTTCTTCTCCTATAATAGAGAAAGAGTGTAATTTTTCCTTAGGGATCTAAAGCTCATTATCTGATGTGAAACTGTAGTTGACGGCTGCATAGTTACAATTTTATCTCTGATGGTATCAATCTTAGAAGTAAAGAAATTCATGAACTCATTGCAGCTATACTCTTGGGGCATATTAGCACCTGTTGATGCTTTATTTTTTGTTAATTTAGTCACTGTACTGAATAAATACCGGGGGTTGTGTTTGTTTTCTTCTAAAAGGGATGAAAAATAATCAGATCTTGCCATTTTTAATGTTTTTCTGTATGACAGCATACTCTCCCGCCAGGCAATACGAAATACTTCTAATTTAGTTTTTCTCCACCTGCGCTCCATTTTCCGGGCTGCTCTCTTTAGGGTGCGTGTGTTTTCATTATACCACACACATACACACACTCATGAAGTCTCATGTTAGAGTTCACACACACACACACACACACACACACACACACACACACACACACACACAGCTGTATTCTCTCGTACTCCCAGCGCTGTGAGTTATTTCTGCTCGTGTCTGACAGCCTGTCATTATTCTGCTGCACGTTTGTCACTTCATGATGTTCTCTGTGTTGTTCCTCTGAGGTGATCACAGCAGGGATCTATTACTGTAATGCACACGTGTCTCTCTCGGTATAGGTCTAGTGTTTTGGGGGCCCTCAGCAGGTCCTCCCGGGGCCCCTGTCGGTGGATTATGTATTATTTTGATTTTTTTCACACCGATACGATACTGCTTAGCGGTTTCGATAATACTCTCTGTAAACTAATTTAGTGCATAAAGAACTTGCATAATGACGCTGATATTACGGTTTAAATGAAGTTTACAGATGCAGGAAAACACTGTTTCTGAACACATTATTAATAAAGCATGCTCTGTACAGACAAGCAGATACGAACCCAGTGGGCTTAATTACACATTAAAAGAAAAACCTTTTTTTTTTAAATACCAAATTCAATAAATATGATTAATAAATCATACCTAATAAATTATTAGACCACATTAAGCGTTTTCCTTCTAATGGTGTTGTATGGGAGGACGCATCAGACACTTAATGAGTATTAAACACTGCCTTTGTGTTCTGGACTCGTCTGCTCATCTATGATTTATTAATATTGTGTTTACTGAGGTTTTTTTCTTCTAAGCAAACAGAAAAAGACACGGCAAGCACTTTTTTTACATAAAAAGACCCCTTTAAAGAAACTCCTCGATGGATTTGAACATCATGTTCATAACACAACAGATTTTAAGAAAATATTAATATATAAAATAATATAAAATATATATATTGTACCTCTGTTTTTATCCACGTGGTAATGTAGGACTATTTATCGTGATACACCTCTCAGGATTTTTTCAAACATTTATTCAGGGCCCGAATATGAGTTTTTAGACTTTAGATTTAATTTTAGAAAATGTAGAATGAAATGTTTGCTCATGCTGTGATTTATGTATTTTTTCCCGATGGGGCAAATGTTGAACAATATCTTATAAACAGCAAACAGCTCTGTGTTTTAATATCCATTAGTATTAATTAAGATGACCTGCATCCAAAATAAAGGTTTTTCTTTACATTAATGTGTGTGTGTGGGTGTGTGTGTCTGTGTGTGTGTGTGTGTGTCTGTGTGTGTGTGTCTGTATCTGTGTGTGTGTGTCTGTGTGTGTATTTATTATGTCTATACGGTTAGTCCTGTACATTATCTGTGAAGGCAGACCGGTCTGAGCGCCTCACACCGGAGTGATAATATGATGACCTTCAGAAGGCCCCAAGCCGCTCGGTGGGGCCCATCATTCGGGCTCATTTACATACTGTTTACATATCATTAGCATATTCATGAGCGCAGGACGGCGAGTTGAAACAAAGGGCTGGAGTCTGATCCGTTCGGCACGTTTGTGTTTCTATTCATCAAAACATCTGTTTAGTCAGTTTCTATATCGTTCTCATTTTAATATCTGTCATAATGATTCACCAAATCCATGTCTTTAGTGTTTAGCTTTTACACGGAGGATATAGAAAAGAGCAGTAAATTAAAGCAGCGTTTGAAGAAACAGCTCTAAAACCCGCCAAAATAAAGGTTTGATGTCATTTGAAGAAACTGGTGGAAAATATAACTTTTTTGCAATAAAATGTTCTTCTTAAAGGCATGAATTCTGTAATCATATCCATACTTTATTTTTTTAACATTGCTGTTATTTCACATTTTAACATTAAACCTTAGTTTTGCAGTGCATTGTTTGATAAAATTATAAAAACTATTCATTTTAAAGATTTTAAAATCTGTGGGGAATTATTATTGTGCATATTTTAATAAATAGTAGTGAGTTTTGTGAAATCAAATAATTATACATGCTTTCTGATTATTAAAATGTAATGAAACCATTTAAATTAAATCCAGATAATTAAATGGAAATTGTTTATTAAAAAAAATTACAATCCTAAAATTGTATTTTTATTAAATTTAATAAAAAAGTTGATGATTTCATTTAATTTGACCTATTGTATTTAATTTAATTTAACTGTAAAAATGTAATCCAGGAAAAATAATTAGAATGATGCAAAGAAATAAAAAACAACGCAGGAAAAGATGAGCGTCTGATGGTCTGTGAGATGAAGATGAGGATGAGGACGGTGTGATCTTCATCACTCTGATGATTTCCTGCAGATGGTTCATAATCAGTATAATGTGATGTTTGTGTTGATGCAGTGTATGACTTTATTAAATCAGACAGACGGACTGAACCACACTTAATAATTACTTTCTGAGATATTCTTCATCTGTTGGTGTGTGTGTGTGTGAGTGAGTGAGTGTGTGTGTGTGTGAGTGTGTGTGTGAATCTGTTTGATGCTGTATTTTCTGTTCATTCATTCAGTTGATGTGACAATATTTATGAAATATGTTTAAGAGAAGATATACACTAAGTGTGTTTCTGAAAGAAGTCTCTTCTGCTCATGTATATACAGTCATGGGCAAAAATATTGGCACCCTTGGTAAACATGGCTATGAGAACGAATCTGCATCGTTTATCCTTTCGATCTTTCATTGAGAAGGATGTAAGTCACCGGATGGCTGTGTTCGTCCTCAGCTGAATGAAACGGCGAAGCAGCTGATGGAGATGGACAAGCCGTCGGTGAGCGCGGAGGCCGTCAGCTGTAACGGGAACGGAGCGCACCGACACGCCGAGGGAAAGAAGAACGCCAAGAAGAGGCACTCGTTCACGGCGCTCAGCATGACGCAGCGCTCGGCTCAGGTGCTGGGAAACAACCGGCACTCGATGGAGATCAGCGCTCCCGTCCTCATCAGCTCCTCGGACCCCCGCGCTGCTGCCCGCATCACTGACTGCCCACACCTGTCCTCCAGCGCACCGGCCACACAGGTACACACACACACACACACACACCTGTCCTCCAGCGCACCGGCCACACAGGTACACACACACACACACACACACACACACACCTGTCCTCCAGCGCACCGGCCACACAGGTACACACACACACACACACACCTGTCCTCCAGCGCACAGCCACACAGGTACACACACACACACACACACACACACACACACACCTGTCCTCCAGCGCACTGCCACACAGGTACACACACACACACACACACACACACACACACACCTGTCCTCCAGCGCACGGCCACACAGGTACACACACACACACACACACACACACACACACACACACACACAGACACACACACACACCTGTCCTCCACACAGCCACACAGGTACACACACACACACACACACACACAGACACACACACACACACCTGTCCTCCAGCGCACCGGCCACACAGGTACACACACACACACACACACACACACACACACACACACACACACCTGTCCTCCAGCGCACCGGCCACACACACACACACACACACACACCTGTCCTCCAGCGCACTGGCCACACAGGTACACACACACACACACACACACACACACACACACACACACACACACACACACCTGTCTCCAGCGCCAGCCACACAGGTACACACACACACACACACACACACACACACACACACACACCTGTCCTCCAGCGCACAGCCACACAGGTACACACACACACACACACACACCTGTCCTCCAGTGCACGGCCACACAGGTACACACACACACACACACACACACACACACACACACACTGTCCTCCAGCACACAGCCACACAGGTACACACACACACACACACACCTGTCCTCCAGCGCACAGCCACACAGGTACACACACACACACACACACACCTGTCCTCCAGCGCACCGGCCACACAGGTACACACACACACACACACACACACACACACACACACACACACACCTGTCCTCCAGCGCACCGGCCACACAGGTACACACACACACACACACACACACACACACACACACTGTCCTCCAGCGCACACACCACACACACACACACACACACACACACCTGTCCTCCAGCGCACGGCCACACACACACACACACACACACACACACACACACACACACACACACACACACACACACACACACCTGTCCTCCAGCGCACCACACAGTACACACACACACACACACACACACACACACACACACACACACACACACACACACACACACCTGTCCTCAGCGCACCGGCACACAGGTACACACACACACACACACACACACTGTCACTCACACACACACACACACCTGTCCTCCAGCGCACTGCCACACAGGTACACACACACACACACACACCTGTCCTCCAGTGCACCGGCCACTTAGGTACACACACACACACACACCACACACACTCACACACACACACACACACACACACACACACACACACACACACACACACACACACACACACACACACACACACACCTGTCTCTCCAGCGCACCGGCACACAGGTACACACACACACACACACACACACACACACACACACACACACCACACAGCGCACCGGCCACACAGGTACACACACACACACACACACACACACACACACACACACACACACACACACACCTCCTCCAGCGCACCGGCCACACAGGTACACACACACACACACACACACCTGTCCTCCAGCGCACACACACACACAGGTACACACACACACACACACACACACACACACACACACACACACACACACACCTGTCCTCCAGCGCACTGCCACAGGTACACACACACACACACACACACACACCTGTCCTCCAGCGCACCTGTCCTCCAGTGCACGGCCACACACACACACACACACACACACAGACACACACACACACACCTGTCCTCCAGCGCACCGACCACACAGGTACACACACCACACACACACACACACACGCACCTGTCCTCCAGCGGCCACACAGGTACACACACACACACACACACACACACACACACACACACACACACACACACACACACACACACCTGTCCTCCACACACACACACACACACACACACACACACACACACCTGTCCTCCAGCACACAGCCACACAGGTACACACACACACACACACACACACACACACACACACTCACACACAGACACACACACACACTGTACAGCGCACACACACACACACACACACACACACACACACACACCTGTCTCCAGCGCACCGGCCACACAGGTACACACACACACACACCTCCAGCACACACACACACTACACACACACACACACACACACACTGTACACACACACACACACACACACACACACACACACACACACACACACACAGACACACACCTGTCCTCCAGCCACAGCCACACAGGTACACACACACACACACACACCACCTGTCCTCCAGCGCACCGGCCACACACTCACACACACACACACACACACACTCACACACACACCACAGACACACACTCAGGTACAGACACACACACACAGGTATACACACACACACACACACACACACACCTGTCCTCCAGCGCACCGGTCACACAGATACACACACACACACACCTGTACACACACACACACACACACCTGTCCTCCAGCGCACCGGCCACACAGATACACACACACACACCTGTACACACACACACACACCTGACACAAAGGTACAGACACACACACACCTGGCACAGGGTGCAGACACACACACACACACACATTCGCTTTAACATTTACAGCACAAACTACAGAAACACTGAAGACCATTCAATTTATTGCAGTGACACATTTCTCACCAAATTTTTAAGCAAATCCAAAACAAATACATATTTATATGTAATACAATATAAAATAAATATTCAAATAATCTATGGTTCTATAGTGTGTCTACACACACACACACACACACACACACACACACACACATATATATATATATACATACATAATGCAGTAAGTATTTTAACTGCAGACAGACTCTTGACCTCTGACCTGGGCTCAGCTGGTTGATCCCATTAAGAGCGTTGGGCTCCATTAGTGTTCTGAGGTCAAAGGTCAACATGAGAACCCATGAGGGTGAATCTCTGGAGTGAAACAGATGGATCACGTAGAGTCCCAAGGTGCATATCCAGCTCCCATAATGCATTTTGTCAGCAGCTGCAGGAGCCCATTAGTGTCTCTCAGAACCATTGTCTTCACAGGACTCTTCAATCACAGCCAATGCCGCAGCTTCGGTTCCTCCGCGCATCACGTCCACAACCGGAGAGCTGCTCGCCGCCGCTAAAGTCCAGCTGCCTCTCAACATGTGAGTGATTTCACACAGAGCTGCTCTTCCTCACACACTCCACGGAGACATCAACACTTCTGTACTTAATGTGCTCTGCTGAATGAACTAAAATGATTCTTTAGTACTTCTTAAGATAATCCTGACAGAGAACATCTAAGTTTAATCAGCTGTGTGTGTGAGAGAGTGTGTGTGTGTGCGAGAGTGTGTGAGAGAGTGAGAGAGTGTGTGAAAGAGTGTGTGTCTGTGTGAGAGTGTGTGTGAGTGTGTGTGCGAGTGTATGTCTGTGTGAGAGAGAGTGTGTGTGTGTATGTGAGGATCTGGTTTATCTAATAATTCTGTTGCACTTTAAACAAGATTTACATTTAAACCATCATTTTGATTAATCTTAAATCTAGATTAAATCAAGGTTTATCTAATAATTCTGTTGCACCAAACTTTAAACCTTGTTTAAAAATAAGCAGATTTACATTTAAACCATCATTTTGATCCTGGATTCATTTTATAATTAAGATAGATTAACTTTAATCCTGTTGCACACACATAACTTTACAACACAACACACACACACACACACACACACACTCATTCACACTGCACACATCACACACACACACACACACTTACTCACACACACACACATACTTACTCACACACACACACTCACACACACACACACACACACACACACACACACACACACACACACACACACACACACACACACACACACTCAATCACTCACACTCACACACACTCACAAACACACTCAATCACACACACTCACACACACTCACACACACTCACTCAATCACTCAATCACACTCTGGCTGGTGACTCTGTGTTTCTGCAGATATCTGGCCATGTACGCGTACAAGCCTCAGAAGGCGGACGAGCTGGAGCTGAGGAAGGGAGAGATGTACCGAGTGATGGAGAAGTGTCAGGACGGCTGGTTCAAAGGAACGTCGCTGCGCTCCGGAGCGTCCGGAGTGTTCCCAGGAAACTACGTCACGCCCGTCTCCAGGTGAGCGCTCCTCAGAGAGAAGTCTCCTCATTAAGCTTCATAAAACACACCTGCGTCTGTAGATTCTGCATCACAGCGTTAATGAGATTCCTCCGTCACACTTTATTCTGAAAGTCCACTTTAAGGATTCTACTAACTACATGTCAGCTAATTCTCATTCATTCACAAGCACACGTCTACTAACTCTCTGTTAGAGGAGGTTTATTGTTAGTAGAGTATGTTTCTGATGCTCAGTATGTAGTATGTTGAGGACTAGATGTTCTACTAACAGTCTACTGATACTCTATGACTGCTAGTTAACATGTAGTTAGCTGGTAGAACCTGTAAAGTGATTGATTCCTTTCTTAGAATAACAACAGTATTTCTTCTCAGTTATTTGATTTCAAGATAAGACTAGGCTTAAGTTTAGTCCCAGACTAAAATGTAAATCTGAGCTGTTTTAATTGAAAGAAACGTCTGCTAAGAATATGTGGCACACCGCTGATGTTTTTGTCTAGGATATGTTTCAAGTAAAAGCTTCCTGAATGTCCTGATTGAGATCCTGGCCAAGAGGCTGTAGATGATGTTTGGAGTAAAAGCACGACTCTAAAAGAAATGAAGGAACGAGTTCCAGATCTCTGATTCAGGTGGAGTGCTTGATTCATCACTGATTCATCACACACTGCTGGAGGTGCATGAATGTGTGATGTCTTCAAACACACCTTTCAGTCAGAGTTTAGTTCTCAACGTTTAAAAGAGCTCTCAAGAAGGAGAGTGTGTGTGACGGGTTGGTTATCGGTTGATGAGCTTCTTCACATCAGGGTTTGATCTGATGAATTATTAATATAATAATAATTTTAATTATTATTCATTTCATAGTGATGGGTAATAACTCAAATAATTACTAGTGCTGTCAAATATTTTAATCACGATTGCTTAATTGCATAAAAAATAAAAGTTTTGTTTATATAATATACGTGTGTGTACTGTGTATATGTATTATGCATATATAAATATGCACGTATGCACATATATAATTAAGAAATATATTTGGTTTGAATTTGTTGTATGTAAATATACATATATTTATACACACAGAATAAATATAGACAGTACACATGCATATATTATATAACCAAAAACTCTTAAGTTTGGATGTGATTAATCGCAACTAATTATTTGACAGTACTGTATATGTGGATTACATAATCAGATTCAAAAATGGATTGTATTACAAGTAAAAATGTTTATGACCAAAAAGCACCTTTAAAGTTGTTCAAATGAAGTTCTTAGCAATGAAATATTACTAATCAGAAATTAGGTTTTGATACATTTATGGTAGAAAAGTTACAAAATATCTTCACAGAACATGATCTTAATATCCTAATGATCTTTGGCATAAAAGATCCATACAGTGTATTGTGAGGCTGATGACTGCACAGATATAACACACACACACACACACACACACACACACTCATCATCTCTCCTCTTCTATCACATGATCTGAAGGTGTTTGTGTGAACCTGAGGCTGGAGCTCACACGTCTAAAACCGGATCGCTCTGTTCACGCCTCACTTCAGGTGTTTTTGAGATGCAGAGGCTTGTGGTTAAACGCAAACATCTGATGAAGGTGATGATGAACAGATCCAGGAATGTTGATCTGACACGAAAGCAGACTGAAACAATAAAAACATAAAACAAAAGACAGATTCAATCTAATCACAGCTCTGACATTCTCTCTCTCGCTCTCTCTCTCTGTGTGTGTGTGTGTGTGTCTCGTCTGTGTGTGTGTGTGTGTGTGTGTGTGTGTGTTTCTGTCTCTCTCTGTGTGTGTGTGTGTGTGTCTCCGTCTCTGTCTGTGTGTGTCTCTGTTTGTGTGTGTGTTTCTGTCTCTCTGTGTGTGTGTGTCTGTGTGTCTCTGTCTGTGTGTCTCTCTGTGTGTGTGTGTGTGTGTTTCTGTCTCTCTCTGTGTGTGTGTGTGTGTGTGTCTCTGCTGTGTGTGTGTGTGTGTGTGTATCTCTGTGTCTCTGTCTCTCTCTGTGTGTGTGTGTGTGTGTGTGTTTCTGTCTCTCTGTGTTTGTGTGTGTGTCTCTGCACGTGTGTCTGTGTGTGTATCTCTGTGTCTCTGTCTCTGTGTGTGTGTCTCTCTCTCTGTGTGTGTGTGTGTGTGTGTGTCACTGCAGGGCTCCGTTCGCTGTGGGTCAGACACGCTCGTGTCTCTCTGGAGCGTCTCAGGTGAAGGCCCCTGGTTCCCCGGGCTCCGCGGGCCCCTCCAGCCCGGTCCTGATGGCGTCTGCGTCTGCGTCTCGCTCCAGCACGCCTCTCAGCAGCCCGTCGTCTCCGCAGCTGCATCTGAAGAACTGTCTGCGCATCTGCAGCCAGCAGACGGTCAGTCAGCCGCGCTCCGCCATGCAGCTGGGTGAGAAACACACACATTCAGCTTTCAGATAGCTAACTTCCCTATTATGGGTCACATTTTGCTTTTGGGGGTCTCCAGCAACAGGTTGGGATGCACTCAAGATCAAAAAACACTTTAGTTTTTGTATAATATGCATTTATATACAATACCTTTATACACGGAGCACTTTCAGGTTTAAAACTTTGCAGGATGTTCATTCACTTAGAGCTTTGTTATACACCTCATGAAAGATCACTTTTAAAAATCCATAATAGGGCCACTTTTAAGCCCTTATTGATAAGTTGAATTCTATTTCTACATACTGAATGTTTCTGGAGGTATTTGTGGGCGCGCACACACACACACACACACACACACACACACACACACACACACAAGCGTGTCAGTGAAGCGTGTTCAGCGTGGCGCTGCATTAGCTCTGGAGGAGCTTGTTAAAGTGTTTTCCAGCTCAGATAAGACGTCTGCTGAATGAAGGCTGGCAGTAATTGCTGGGTTGCATTCTCACACTTCTTAAACTCTGAAGAGCGACAAGACGCAAGCGAGAACCGTGACATCATTTCCTCTCTCGTGATGATCTGAACAGAGTCTGATGTGTGTGTGTGTGTGTGTGTGTGTGTGTGCGCGCAGTGCAATAGAATTAAAGCATCTGCTGAATGCACATGTACACGTTCACATTTGAGATGAAAAATAATCAGTTTTTTGTATTATTGTATTGTATTATTACACTGTAACATATTTAATCACTGTATTTAATCATAATTCTTCATGCATTTAAGAATTTATTTATTTTAAATATGTTATGTTTGTTTATAGCTACACAAATTGGTCAAAAATGATATCAGTATAACTGAAATCAATATAAATAAAATATATTTTTAATT
This sequence comes from Puntigrus tetrazona, assembly GCF_018831695.1. Classification (NCBI taxonomy): domain Eukaryota; kingdom Metazoa; phylum Chordata; class Actinopteri; order Cypriniformes; family Cyprinidae; genus Puntigrus; species Puntigrus tetrazona. The sequence goes on from NW_025047844.1 coordinate 293,446, forward strand.
ACTTTTATTTAGTATATAGTTATATACTTTTTAGTTTTTATTTAGTAATACAACTACAATACAATTATGACGACGATGATGATAACAATAAAACTTCCAAATATTGTTATTATTATATTACATTAATATTAAGGAATAGTAATAGTAGTAGTATTACTTTATTTATATAGTAGTACTTATCATTATTTTATCAAAGTCTAAAAATAAACAAATTTCAAGTAAATAATATTATTAAACTAAAATCATAATAATATAACAATTTAATAATATTGTTAATATAATTATTTTTATAATTAATTTTGTTATTATTATTATTATTCTTATTATTAATAGTAGTAGTATTTAATTAAATAAATGTTGTAATAATAATAATATAACAACATTAGTATATAAAACAATCATAGTATTAACAAATTACGCAAAATAAGAAATATAACTAATAATATTTTTAATTGTAAAAATATAATGCTTTTTCAATCATTAAATCAAGCTTACATTTTGTGAGAAATCTTGTCTTGTGCTGAAGTTATATTGATAAATGCGCCGTGAAAATACGAGCTGGTGTGACACGTGTGTGTGTGTGTGTGTGTGTGTGTGTGTGTGTGTGTGTGTGTGTGTGTGTGTGTGTGTGTGAATGCCGTTCAGTACACAGTCCCCCGGCGAGCAGCAGCAGTCCGTCTCGGTCCCCGGCTCGGCCCCTGTCTCACGCTCGGCCCCTGAGGCCCCTGAGCTCCATCACGCCGCATCTGAACGGAGCGGAGCCGCAGACGTCCCACGCAGACGCAGACGTAGACGCAGACACAGGACAGCACAAACCTGAAGACAAGAAGCTGGAGAAGGTCATCTCTGAAAAACATCATTCACTGCTTGTTTTCTAATGAAACATTCTCAAATCAAGATGCATTTATTTGTAAAACGACATTAGAAATTATGTCTTGTTTTCTGAGAAAATTATACATTTTTCTTACACCCTTGACATATTTTTGTGCAAATACTAACAAACTATAATGCTTTAAAAAAAAAAAACAAGACATAATATCTCACTTCTCAAGTAAGTGCATCTTGATTGAGAAATGTTTAGATATTAATACTAGAAAACGAGAGAAAAATACTAAGCAAATATTTTTGCAGTGTAGACATGAAAAACAGAAATGAAATATTTTAAGCATTTGGTTAATAATTTATTAACATAAAAAGAAATTTATACTGATATAATCAGTTTTAATTCATGCATTCTGTTTGAATAATTTCATAGAAAGTCATTTAAAAATTGCTGTATATATGATATATATATATATATATATATATATATATATATATATATATATATATATATATATGGATAATAGGAAAAATTAAGTATCACTGTTTATTTATTATTACTATTTTTTTAAAAACATTTACAATAATTGGGCCCAATAAATACAATAACAGAGTGTAAAAAATCGCTCAAAGTTCTTTTTTTCTGGACTGTTTAATAACAAAATGTCAGTGGTAATTAAAACATGAGCTATTTAATTAATCGTTTAATGCAAACAAATACAGAGGATTTACTGTTTAAATAAAACGAAATGGTTAGCAATTATTATTATTACTAAGAGAAGTACATTTAAATATATTTCTGTGGTAACTTCCTCCAGCCGAACGGAATTAGTTTTGTATTAAATGACTGTTTTCTCCCAGAAAGAGAAGAAGAGCAGCGGCCTCCTCAAGCTTCTCTCGGGAGCCGCGGCTAAGAAGAAGTCTCGCTCTCCTCCGTCCGTGTCTCCCACTCACGAGCCGTGCGGTCAGGGTCGGGCCGGCTCCTGCCCCATCGAGAGCGAGATGCAGGGGGCGATGGGAATGGAGCCTCTGCACAGGAAGTCCGGATCTCTGGACCTCAACTTCTCTGTGTCTCCTCCGGCCAGACAGCCCTGCTCCTCGTCGCCGCTCGCCGGACGCCCCGAGCCCAAGCCCCTGTCCAGAGAGAGGTCAGCTTCACTGCATGCACACGGGTTCGACCGTGAAACCAAGTGCCCCTGTATGGGTATTATAACAGAAACAGACTGTATGTTTCTCTTTTATGAAAATAAAATCATTATGATATTAAGTAAAGATCGTGTTTCATGAAGGTTCACTTGAACAACTTTTAAGGAGGTTTTCTCAATATTTATATTTTTTTGCTCCCTCAGGTTCCAGATTTTTCTAATAGTTGTATCTCAGACAGATATTGTCCGCTCATAAACCAATGGAGAGATGATTTATTCAGCTTTCAGAAATGCCCCCTAGGGTCACATATACACATTTTAAAGCATGAATTTAAGACCTGTATCAAGCATTTTTTAATGCAATTTTAGTTCAGATAAATGCACTTGAAGCAGCAGGTTTGTTTTTCAGCCCCATGCTGTCTGCTCTGTATCTCCGGTGCACCCTCTTGTGGACTGATGGGGTGAAATTGGATGTTTTTACTAGCATTGAAATATTATGTAATGAAAATGAAGTGTAAGAGTATAATAATGTATAATATTATATAATATATATATATATATATATATATATATATATATATATATATATATATATATTTTTTTTTTTTTTTTTTTTTATTTATTTATTTATTTATTTATTTTTTTTTTTTTACATTTATTTATTTTTATAAAACAAGTCTCTTTTGCTCACCAAGGCTGCATTTATTTGATGTGAATTTTATTAAACCGTACTCGACTGCTGAGTCAGTATGTCCTGATCTGAGCTGTCCAAATAAAATCCCATACAATACCCTGCGATTCAAAAGCTTAAATGCACATTTGAATGCATATAAATTTAAGCTGCTGTAGCAAGCACTGAAAAAGTCACAAAAATGCCCAAATCTTTTTGCAATTGTATGCATTTCAGTTTAAACATGCAGTAAATGCACTGCTCTGTACCAGGCTTGTCTTTGAACAATATTGATATTGATCCCCTGCGCCCTCTTGTGGACAGACTCAGGTGTTAACTAGTGTTAAAATACACGATTTAACCCATAGTCATCATTTCATAAAAAATAAATACATATTTGTACACTACTATTTAAACATTTGGCATAATTCAGAAATTCTTTATTCTCAGCAAGGTTGCATTCATTCGACCAAATTACAATAAAAAACTAAAATATTATTAGGATGTAAAAAATCAGTTTTCTGTGTGAATGTGTGTTAAAGTGTGATTTATTTCTGTGTGTTTTCAGCATCATTCCTCCAGTCTTCAGAGTCACGTGATCTTCAGAAATCAGAATAATACACCGATTCACTGATCATTTCTGACTGAAAACAGTTTTTTAGGATCCACACATTATTCAAAGCTCAAAAGAGCAGCATTTTACTTAAAATGTTATCAATTTAATGCATGCTCAACACATAAAAGCTTTTCTTTTCCTTTTGTTTTTCGATCCATCTGATAGTAATCAGTAAATCGGTGTATTATTCTGATTTCTGAAGATCACGTGACTCTGAACGATGCTGAAAACACACCGAAATAAATGTCACTTTAACACGCGCTCAGTTTGGCAGAGATTAAGCGTGTGAGGTGTCTCGTCAGGTACCGTGTGGTGGTGCCGTACCCTCCTCAGAGCGAAGCGGAGATCGAGCTGAAGGAGGGAGACATCGTGTTCGTGCACAAGAAGCGAGAAGACGGCTGGTTCAAGGGCACTCTGCAGCGCACCGGCCGGACCGGCCTGTTCCCCAGCAGCTTCGTGGAGAGCTTCTAGAGACGTGTCCACTGCCATCGTCCTCACAGACCCGTCAGGAGCTGCTCCTCGAACCGCTTCATCCTCACCTGGATGAAGACGACACGACCAGGATGTGATTTATAGCTCCTGATAAGACGTGACTGTAGGGAGTGACGAATCTCACAGCAAGCGGCGTATTTCAAATACAAATATTCCAATGAAATAAATAACATACTTAATTCATAAAGCAGTTAAAGCCTATATTAAGATATTTTTTGATTACTCTCATTAGTGCAAAAAAAGAAATCGCGATATATTATTTAAATGGTCAAATATTAATACGGCGTGTATTAGTACAGCAGTGCCTCAG
>NW_025047844.1:302500-307500 GCF_018831695.1 Puntigrus tetrazona
CTGAAAAAATAAGTGTATATACAAGTGTGAATATAATATGTATAAAAAAATTAAATTTAGTGTAAACTGTGGATTCGCACAAACTGAGAAATTTAACTACAGACTACATGTATAGATATTATAAAGTATGTTTTATTTCATTTCATCAATATGTCTCACGACGCCGAGATGATTTTATTTTACGCTTTATAAAATAGAAAACTCTACTATATAAAAGTAATATAAAGTGTTTATACTAAAATATATTTAGACAAAACTTTACTGCAAATATTTATGTTAATGACATAAACATAAAATGATATAAAACTGATATAAAATGGTTTTGTGTTATATAATACATGCAAAGCATGCTTGCGTTTATGACTATAAAATCATATTGCTTATTAATTTATGAATTATCAGTGTTTGCTGAAGTGATAATATAGTTTCTCCTCATCGACATGCTAACAAGGTTTTTTTTGGAGACCAGATGGAAATAAAAAAAGAAAAAGAAGACGGTTTGTGCTGTAATCAAAGCGCATTATCAGATTTTAGCCATTAATATTGTTTTGAAGATACTGAAAACAGCAACAACAAGTGTTAAAAACGCAACAGAAAAGTGAAGTAATGCATAAAAAGTAACCAAGTAACGTAATTAGTAGATTTTAAAAGTAGCTTTCCCTCACACTGTTCACACTAAACGTGAATCTGTTTACAATAAATCAATTATCTATCCAGCCACGGCTAATAAGAATCAGCTGCACTCATTGTCATCACTAATTGGATTCATTACCGTTGGACTCATCACTGATTGGACTGGTGCTGTTTACACGGAGGTTCTGGAGCGTCTGCACTCGTCCGGCGGCGCGTGGCCAAATACAGCGGTTCAAATACAGTAAATGAAATGAGGTTTTATCTGAACTGTACGTCATGAAGGACTGCGACGCAGAATAATGAAAAAAAGGATAAACACAGGTTTACACTGGCACCCTCTCGCTCAAACACAACCCGCTCTACACAAGAGTCCTATACGAAGATTATAGGAGTGTGTTTCGGTCTATCTTTTAAAGTTTACTTTTTAATATCACGTGACATTTATTTTGCAGCCGTTTGTAAAATTGACATTTGGTCCAATTATAGATAGTACATCTGATTCACAAACAAATGACTCTCATGAATCATTTTAAGGATTCAAAGAGTTGAACTGTCCTCCAGCGATATATAAACGCTGCTGGATCTGTGCAGGTTTCTCTCCCGATCCAGACCAGAACGCTTTTTGTTATTATGGATTGGTATCAACGCCTCAAAGCTGGATTAGTTTGATCTTCTGTCTTCTCCAGATGTTCACCGATGGACCGGAGCGCTGTGGATTATTCTGATGTTTTTTTATCAGACTCTCGTTCACCCATTCACTTCCCCGAGGCGGTTCTGCTCATTTCTTGGTGATTCTTGGTGAAGACTTTTGCTCTAATCAAATCACGGCCCGTCCGTTTCTCTCTCGGCTTCCTTCATCCTCTGTCGCTCTCCGTGGAAGCGTCACAGCTCGTGTCCGAATGGAGCGCGCTCTTGTAATTGGAAATTTCAAATCTACCTCAGCAGACCCAAGTAACAAACCAATTTCCCCGGCGAACGCCGAGAAGAGTCACTCAAGACGGCCGTCGACGACCGACTATCTAAATGCAAATGCGGACGATTATTCCAAGAGCCCCGGCACCAAATGAGGTTACTCCGTTCACTGCAGGCCGCGTCACGCTGGAAATTGGCTTGTTTGAAATTCCCCTCGGGACATGAGAAGTGACCACAATCCCGGGAAATAATTCAATGACAGTCCAGCGGCGATGGAAGGTATCTCATCCACATCAGTCTGGGTTGATGTCCTCACCGGCTGTGACAAGCAATGAGCGAAATGACATTTTGTTGGTCACTGGTTTGCATCGAGGTCGATCCCTCCGTACTGAAAACTCATCTGGGCGAAGCATGTTCGGCGAGAAAAGGCTGAGAAAAAAGTTTCTCATCACAATGACGCCGTCTGAAGAAACATCGAAGAAAAAATACGAGGTATGTGTTTTTGGTTGTAAGATCTATTCAGACCAATTTGGACACCTGTGGTACTTTTCCAACAAGACTTAGGCTAAATACAGTGCTATTTAATGGTTTGCCATTTATTTAAAAAAACAATAATAATAATAATAAATTACATTCTCCTTGTGCATGTCCTTAGGGTAATTTCTGTGGTATTTATTAATTCTTTCTGTCTTAATCCGTGTTTTTATTGGAATTTTAATGAAAAAAGTGGCTATTCTTTCCAATGATTTTTGTTTTTATAATTTTGAAAATTCATTTTTTGGTTTTACAACTTTTACAACCGTTTTGTCCCTTTTAAGGGGACATAATTAGCTAAATGACATTTAGTTAATTGTTATTATTATTATTTTATTTTGAAGACTCTTTGTATTTATGAACGATGCTGTACAAATGAACATTAATTTTATTTACATTACCTGAATTATTACTTTTCGCTGCTGCCCGGTTAGAAGAGACTAGTAAAAAGCTGCTGGGTTATTTTGACCAGGTTGAGTTAATCGACCGAAACGATTTAGATAGGTTTCCCTTAAACTCAACGACATCAAAACACGTCGTGTGTAAAAGATACCCGCTTCAAACACAAACTCATAAACAGCATTTTCATAACTTACTCGTCTCGATGGTAAACTCGACCGCTTCTTCTAGGTTTCTCGAAATATCGTAAACTTTACCTCAGCTCCGTCCAGTCAGAATTCGCGCTCTTTTCAGGACCGTAACGGTCACGTGACGCCATCTAGCGGCTAATCGCATCACGCGGAAGTCATTTCCGTAAAAAAAAAAAGTTAATATTTCAATCCTTTAAAATGTACCCCTAAAAGAAAACACAAAAAATACTACAGTAATTTATAAACGCTAGTGTTTTTGAACAAGTGCTTGAATTTGCTGTGGTAATATAACTATAGTGATAGCTAACAATCATTAGCATTACAATTTAGCGTTTAAAATGTGTGTGTATATATATATGTATATATATATATATTTTTTATATATATTATTTATATATATATATATATATTTTATTATTATTTATATATTATATATATAATTTTATTTATATATTTTATTTATTTGTGTGTATATATATATATATATATATATATATATATATATATATATATATATATATATGTGTGTGTGTGTATATATGTGTATATGTGTGTGTGTTATATATATATATATATATATATATATATATATATATATATATATATATGTATATATATATGTTTAATATCTACATAATTGTAAAAATTAGTTTAGAATTAATATTTTTCTTTTTGTTAAATGTATTTTTATATATATAATCTTTCTTGTGATGTTTATAAAATGTCTTATAATGTATAAAACAATATCAAATATGAACATCACTGAAGCCAGAAAATTAGTCAGTCACAAAGAATGCAAGAAATACAGTTAGCAGAAAAATACACGTTTATTTGGTTAAAACATCACCCAAAATAACACTGTTTAAATACACGTATCATGAGTATAAAATGTGAAAAATAAATGCAATAAGGTAAACATTTGTGGTAAACTACTATAGTATATTTCCGATTAATGTTTTTAGCCCTCCACAACCATAAAAACACAAGTCTCCAGCAGAATAATCATACGCTTACCAATAAAAAATAGTAGATTAACATGTTCTCAAAAGAGCATACTCTGTGATAAACATCTGCATTGTGCTCATAAGAAGTGATTTGTTTTCAGGCACTGAAGTGAGGTTGAAGTGAAGACGTGTGCTGTTCTTCTTCAGAGGTGTCCGTGATCATACAGTACCGTAATGCTGGTGCGTCAGTCTCTTACTGTAGACTCACATGAATCCAGAGCTGAAGAACGACAAACATCAGCTGAGAACACACACACACACAACACACAACACACACACACAACACGCTTTCACTAATCACCTGAGACTTCTGTCAGCTTTGTGTGTAATATCTAGTAGTATTCATTCACATCTCAGGTCCTATCAAGATTTATGATAAATATATTATCAAGCACAAAATCTTATTATTTAGTGTTTTATTCTACAGCAGTTTAATATCACGTCTGAATGAGTCATCTGCAACAAATATTCAGATGTATATAATCGGTTTTATTTAATGTAGGATTTATCAAAATCGGACAAACAAAATAGTGAAGAATAGTTTAATTACTAGAAAAATAGGCGTATTATTTTTGTAATAATTCGACGAGCCCTCATCAATTATTCCTTACTTGTAAGTATATTTTACCAGTTTGTCATTTTTTAATTTTCATTTATAACAAATAACATTTAATGGCATTTTATTTCTAAAATATTGCATTTTTGTTTATAATAAACATGATAATATTTAATTTTTACTCCATTTTGTTGGGAGCTGGTAATAGAAAAAGTTGGGTTTTTTTTACATTTTAGCAAGTAAATACTAAAGTCGGATTTATTAACATCTAGAGATAACCTCATTAAATATCTTGTGTTGTATTTTCTGTCACATTTCATGTTAGTTAACTGACAAAAAAATAAATTATATATATAGAATATTTTATATTTATATTTAAATATATAGAATATTTTATAATTTATATTTAAATATAATAGAATATAGAATATAATAAAATAGAATATAATTTATATACATAATAGAATATTTTAGAGAGAGAGAGAGCGAGAGAGAGAGAGAGAGAGAGAGAGAGAGAGAGAGAGAGAGAGAGAGAGAGAGAGAGAGAGAGAGAGAGAGAGAGAGAGAGAGAGAGAGAGAGAGAGAGAGAGAGAGAGAGAGAGAGAGAGAGAGAGAGAGAGAGAGAGAGACTTACCAGTTTACTATCCTCTCTCAATTTGTAATATTTAATTAGTATTTATTAGAAATGAACTTCGCTGCCTTCTCCTTCTCATCAGTGACTGCTAATGTAAGGTGCTGTGATGCAGGGTTGCCAGATTGTCTGCTGTGTTC